>NW_026510716.1:187500-298630 GCF_027579735.1 Bombina bombina
CTAAGTCTAACCCTAACACTAACACCCCCCTAAGTTAAATATAATTTAAATCTAACGAAATTAATTAACTCTTATTAAATAAATTATTCCTATTTAAAGCTAAATACTTACCTGTAAAATAAATCCTAATATAGCTACAATATAAATTATAATTATATTATAGCTATTTTAGGATTAATATTTATTTTACAGGCAACTTTGTAATTATTTTAACCAGGTACAATATCTATTAAATAGTTAATAACTATTTAATAGTTACCTAGTTAAAATAATAACAAATTTACCTGTAAAATAAATCCTAACCTAAGATATAATTAAACCTAACACTACCCTATCAATAAATTAATTAAATAAACTACCTACAATTACCTACAATTAACCTAACACTACACTATCAATAAATTAATTAAACACAATTCCTACAAATAAATACAATTAAATAAACTAGCTAAAGTACAAAAAATAAAAAAGGACTAAGTTACAAAAAATAAAAAAATATTTACAAACATAAGAAAGATATTACAACAATTTTAAACTAATTACACCTACTTTAAGCCCCCTAATAAAATAACAAAGCCCCCCAAAATAAAAAATTCCCTACCCTATTCTAAATTAAAAAAGGTAAAAGCTCTTTTACCTTACCAGCCCTGAACAGGGCCCTTTGCGGGGCATGCCCCAAGAATTTCAGCTCTTTTGCCTGTAAAAAAAAACATACAATACCCAAGCCCCCCAACATTACAACCCACCACCCACATACCCCTAATCTAACCCAAACCCCCCTTAAATAAACCTAACACTAAGCCCCTGAAGATCTTCCTACCTTGTCTTCACCATCCAGGTTCACCGATCCGTCCTGAAGAGCTCCTCCGATGTCCTGATCCAAGCCCAAGCGGGGGGCTGAAGAGGTCCATGATCCGGTCAAAGTCTTCATCCAAGCGGGGCAGAAGAGGATCTTCCATCCGATTGAAGTCTTCATCCAAGCAGCATCCATCCGGAGCGAAGCGGCAGGATCCTGAAGACCTCCAGCGCGGAACATCCATCCGGCCCGACGACTGAACGACGAATGACTGTTCCTTTAAGGGACGTCATCCAAGATGGCGTCCCTCGAATTCCGATTGGCTGATAGGATTCTATCAGCCAATCGGAATTAAGGTAGGAATTTTCTGAATGGCTGATGGAATCAGCCAATCAGAATCAAGTTCAATCCGATTGGCTGATCCAATCAGCCTATCAGATTGAGCTGGCATTCTATTGGCTGATCGGAACAGCCAATAGAATGCGAGCTCAATCTGATTGGATCAGCCAATCGGATTGAACTTGATTCTGATTGGCTGATTCCATCAGCCAATCAGAAAATTCCTACCTTAATTCCGATTGGCTGATAGAATCCTATCAGCCAATCGGAATTCGAGGGACGCCATCTTGGATGACGTCCCTTAAAGGAACAGTCATTCGTCGTTCAGTCGTCGGGCCGGATGGATGTTCCGTGCTGGAGGTCTTCAGGATCCTGCCGCTTCGCTCCGGATGGATGCTGCTTGGATGAAGACTTCAATCGGATGGAAGATCCTCTTCTGCCCCGCTTGGATGAAGACTTTGACCGGATCATGGACCTCTTCAGCCCCCCGCTTGGGCTTGGATCAGGACATCGGAGGAGCTCTTCAGGACGGATCGGTGAACCTGGATGGTGAAGACAAGGTAGGAAGATCTTCAGGGGCTTAGTGTTAGGTTTATTTAAGGGGGGTTTGGGTTAGATTAGGGGTATGTGGGTGGTGGGTTGTAATGTTGGGGGGCTTGGGTATTGTATGTTTTTTTTTACAGGCAAAAGAGCTGAAATTCTTGGGGCATGCCCCGCAAAGGGCCCTGTTCAGGGCTGGTAAGGTAAAAGAGCTTTTACCTTTTTTAATTTAGAATAGGGTAGGGAATTTTTTATTTTGGGGGGCTTTGTTATTTTATTAGGGGGCTTAGAGTAGGTGTAATTAGTTTAAAATTGTTGTAATATTTTTCTTATGTTTGTAAATATTTTTTTATTTTTTGTAACTTAGTCCTTTTTTATTTTTTGTACTTTAGCTAGTTTATTTAATTGTATTTATTTGTAGGAATTGTGTTTAATTAATTTATTGATAGTGTAGTGTTAGGTTAATTGTAGGTAATTGTAGGTAGTTTATTTAATTAATTTATTGATAGGGTAGTGTTAGGTTTAATTATATCTTAGGTTAGGATTTATTTTACAGGTAAATTTGTTATTATTTTAACTAGGTAACTATTTAATAGCTATTGTACCTAGTTAAAATAATTACCAAGTTGCCTGTAAAATAAATATAAATCCTAAAATAGCTGCAATATAATTATAATTTATATTGTAGCTATATTAGGATGTATTTTACAGGTAAGTATTTAGCTTTAAATAGGAATAATTTATTTAATAAGAGTTAATTTATTTCGTTAGATTTAAATTATATTTAACTTAGGGGGGTGTTAGTGTTAGGGTTAGACTTAGCTTTAGGGGTTAATACATTTATTATAGTAGCGGTGAGCTCCGGTCGTCAGATTAGGGGTTAATAATTGAAGTTAGGTGTCGGCGATGTTAGGGAGGGCAGATTAGGGGTTAATAACTTTATTATAGTAGCGCTCAGGTCCGCTCGGCAGATTAGGGGTTAATAAGTGTAGGCAGGTGTCGGTGACGTTGTGGGGGGCAGATTAGGGGTTAATAAATATAATATAGGGGTTGGCGGTGTTAGGGGCAGCAGATTAGGGGTACATAGGGATAACGTAGGTAGCGGCGGTTTACGGAGCGGAAGATTAGGGGTTAATAATATAATGCAGGTGTCAGCGATAGCGGGGGCGGCAGAATAGGGGTTAATAAGTGTAAGGTTAGGGGTGTTTAGACTCGGGGTACATGTTAGAGTGTTAGGTGCAGACGTAGGAAGTGTTTCCCCATAGGAAACAATGGGGCTGCGTTAGGAGCTGAACGCTGCTTTTTTGCAGGTGTTAGGTTTTTTTTCAGCTCAAACAGCCCCATTGTTTTCTATGGGGGAATCGTGCACGAGCACGTTTTTGAGGCCGGCCGCGTCCGTAAGCAACTCTGGTATCGAGAGTTGCATTTGCGGTAAAAATGCTCTACGCTCCTTTTTTGGAGCCTAACGCAGCATTTGTTTGAACTCTCGATACCAGAGTTAAATTTATGGTGCGGCCAGAAAAAAGCCAGCGGAGCGTTAACAGCCCTTCTACCGCCAAACTCCAAATCTAGGCCTCCTTTTGCTATATGACATAAAGGGCTATTTATCACTTTCACTCACGCGCAAACACCACCAGAAGTAAAGTTACAACGTGTGCGGGTGAGCGTGCGTTTTACAAGTTGAAAGTAGCGTCAGGACTTTGGATATTGCAACCGCACTAACTTCTTCTCCTAATAGCCTGTAATCAAGAGTGCAAACTGGGGGAAAAAAAAAACACTTATCGCTCATGCGTTAACCTGACACCATATTAAACTTACAGCACTAACCCAAAGGTATGAGTATTTTACATTCTGATGTTCTTAACATAAAAGAAAATGTTTTATTTTTTTTTAAATAGATATTCCTGTAAATAACTAAACACACACACACACACACACACACACACATATATATATTAGATATAAATATATATATATATATATATATATATATATATATATATATGTATGTATGTATGTATGTATGTATGTATGTATGTATGTGTGTGTGTGTGTGTGTGTGTGTTAAGTTAACAAAAAAGGAAAATATATCCCGGATTTCCAAAAATAAAAATGTAGCTTTATTGGTTCATATTAAAAGTGGACATGGTCAGCACACAAGTAAGAAAGGTTTTACGTGTTTCAGCATGGGACGTAGTCATAAACCTGAACAAACACAGATGTGTGTCATTTAAAAAGGATTGGTAGGTACTGGTTATTGGTTGGTGCTGTACACACCCCTATTAACCATTGATATGTCAGAAGCATACACAATAAACAGTATACAAACAGTCTGGTATCACAGAAACTGAAGTTAAATTGAAATCATAATCATAGTTCACTATATCCATCAAAAATAGGGGGTTTGTCGCAAAACATATTGAAAAGTAAATATGATGTACAAATATATAGATCTATAATAGTGCAAAAATGTAAAGGCTATCACAACAGAGTGTATATATAATACCAGCACATGTTAATAAATATATGTACAAAAAGTAGAATACTAGTTATCAAAAAACTAGGTATCAAAAAATCTTTCAAAGTGATAACGAGAAAATTAACAGTATTTTGGCGCCACTTTGACAGGCGTTTCTGTAGAACATATCATACATTCAAAATTATTCAGAAATCCTATATCAGGTAATACTATTCTCCACCAAAAAAGTGGCCATCCCCCTCATGTATTCAAAGGGATAGCAAAGAGACAGTTTTTGCGAGGCAGAATAATTTGCAATAAAGAGAGTGCATACATTGAGGAAAGTAAGGAAATTAAACAAAGGCTTAAGAGCAGGGGTTATTCACCCAAATTATTGGACCAACTTGCAAATGGAACACTATTGAGTGATAGAGAACAATTATTATCAAGCAAACAGGTATCAAATGGAGATAGACCATTGTCCTTTATCACCCAATATTCATCAGATTACACCTCTGTCTGCAATATTATTAAGAAATATTTCCCCATTCTTTTAGGAGATATTCAACTTAAACCCATAGTGGAGCAGGGATTTAAATGTGTATATTAAAAAAAATCTCACTTTGGGTAACATCCTGGCTCCTAGTCAATTACAGAGTAAAAAGAGCAACACAGGCTCTTGGCTCCATGTCAATGGTACCTACAAATGTGGTAATCACAGGTGGAAAGCCTGTGATTCCATAGTTGAGAGTAAAGAGTTTTACTCGTGTGATACCAGAGAAAATTGCATGATAAAGGGATGTACCTATGTCGTGTACCTTATTGAATGCCTTGAACACTATTTTAAACCCCATATTACCTACTATTATGCTGTGAAAGATTTTTTGATACCTAGTTCTTTGATAACTAGTATTCTACTTTTTGTACATATATTTATTAACATGTGCTGGTATTATATATACACTCTGTTGTGATAGCCTTTACATTTTTGCACTATTATAGATCTATATATTTGTACATCATATTTACTTTTCAATATGTTTTGTGGCAAACCCCCTATTTTTGATGGATATAGTGAACTATGATTATGATTTCAATTTAACTTAAGTTTCTGTGATACCAGACTGTTTGTATACTGTTTATTGTGTATGCTTCTGACATATCAATGGTTAATAGGGGTGTGTACAGCACCAACCAATAACCAGTACCTACCAATCCTTTTTAAATGACACACATCTGTGCTTGTTCAGGTTTATGACTACGGCCCATGTCGAAACACGTAAAACCTTTCTTACTTGTGTGCTGACCATGTCCACTTCTAATATGAACCAATAAAGCTACATTTTTATTTTTGGAAATCCGGGATATATCTTCCTTTTTTTTTTATTTACTTATACTGGGATTACAAGGAATCCTTCTCTACATCCCGCATCCAACAGTAACAGTGTGGCTACCCTCGGCGGTCTGTTTATAGTTGCAGCTCGGTGTATGGTTTGTGTTGAATTTCGCTGTAAGCCTGGCTTGGTTTGGGATTGGTTGTAGCCTACTCACATGACTCACCTGTTTTCCATCTGATTGGAGAGAAGCACGCCACAGTTACGAAAGAGTTCCGGAGCTGGTGGAGGTTCGAGAGGGCCGCACAGCCTGAGTCTTCACAAGGGTGAATTGAACCAGGCTGCGGCTGAAAAAGGTCCCGCTTAGTGAATCATTACGGATCGAGTAGTCAGAGTATATTACTCTGTTTCCGCATATGGTGGATGTTCGAGGTGGCAAAAGAAGCTTATAGGATGAGTGCTTATTCATTTGCATCATATAGACCGCAACCATTGATATATACAGACTGTTCTACACAGCTTCCATTGGCGGCTTGTTTTGACTCTACATTCAAGTAATATTACAAGAGCTGCAGACTGCTTTCAAATACATACGATATATATATATATATATATATTGTTACGGTACCAACTGTGTACCAAGGGTTAACCCCAGATGAACAATGTCCTGCATAGACAATCAGCAATTCACAACCCAGCCAGTTTCAGGTTTAAAACAGAATGACAACTTTATTTGAAGGAAGCACACAGATTTATACAGGTTTTTGACCCCCCCTCAGATGGGGGTTGAAAGAATGTTGTACATTAGATAAAAGGGAGAAGCGCCCTTGACATGATACAATAGAATTATATTACTTAAATACTTTACTTAGGCAGATAACAACTTAAACACATTTGGCTTGTCTTATCACCTAGCGTCTGTTCTCTGAGGGTGATTAAACAATGGCCTGTTTATTACTTAAATGTAATTATAGCACACAATAGCTGAGGCCAGAAAACCTGTCTTTAGAAATTAGATTCTTAAAGCTAAACACAGTTAACTCTTTCAGTCCTGACAGAAGGGTCTGTCACATAGCTCCCCCCTTGTGGAACACTCCGGCAGACCCGGCTTGACCCTTTTGCGGGTCAACCTGGGGATGACCGGACTAGGAGGTGGTAGGCATGTCAGTTTGCTGGGACAATCCATCTGTATTCCCGTTATGAGAGAGAATCCCTGTCTGTATAAATAAGGGTTCAACCTCTTCAGTGCCCCGACTAGGGCTAAACAGTCCTTCAAAATATCATCGGCTTCTTTACGTGGTTTTTGTACCTGCTCTTTATAGGTATCCACAATCCCTTCATACTGACATAGGGTGCCCTTGAGTTGCTGCACCTCCCTATGAGCCAGTGTCAGCTTCTCCTCCAGTGTCACTAAGTTTGTCCTTAATGTTTCATGTTCCACTCTCAAGCTGGTGTTTTCTGCAGTCTGTCGGTGCAGCTTGTCTAGCAGAGATTCCTGTTCTAAACGTGCTTTTTCCTCTGCACTCCTCTTCTCTCCCGCTAGCACTGTTACATGATTATTTAACGTGACCATTTTATCCTCTACGTGACTCTTCTCCTTCATCAGCGCATTGTAACGTGACTCCCACATATCAATAGCGGATAGAGATTTACTGAGCTCAGCGTCCTGGGGCTTAGCAGCAGGGGGGTCAGTCTCTGCTGCACGGATCTGAGCACGGGTAGTCACAGGGTTAACATCAGCGGGACCCATGGGAGCATAGGCAGAAACAAGGGGGACCAAGGTATTTCCAAGGAGAACATCAGCTGGTAAATCCTTCATGACCCCCACATTCACAGGTCTAGCGCCCCCTCCCCAATCCAAATGCACCCTGGCAACAGGTAGGCGGAACACAGTGCCCCCTGCTACCCTCACAGCCACAGTGTCTCCTGTGTGCTGTTTCTCAGACACCAAGTTCTTTCTAAGCAAGGTCATGGTAGCACCAGTATCCCTTAGACCACTGACCTCCTTCCCATTCACTTTAACCAGTTGCCGGTTATTCCGGTGGGCAGCTTGCACAAGGTCTGCCTCATGTAGGATGCCCCAGCATTCTTGCGCCTCTACATAGCGGGCCGCAGGCTGAGGATTACGTGGGATTCCGCTAGCGGGTCTTCTCCAGGACTGTGCTTGGTTCGCTGCGTTTAGGGGACACTCTGGTCTTTTGTGCCCTAGTTGCTTACATCCAAAGCACCGAATAGGTTGTGAGTAGCCCCGCGAATTGAACCAGGCTCTCTGAGGATAGTTCGTGGCCCGAGACCGTGTGGTATAGCGGTGTGCTGGGGGTTGGTAACTGGCAGGTGCTGGGGTGACTGGGGGTCTGTACTCCACTCTGGCAGGGGGCTTAGTGGTAGCAGTGTCCAGTTTGCGGGCATCCGTATACTCATCTGCCAAGCGAGCCGCTTCATGCAGGGTGGAGGGTTTACGGTCCCGAACCCACTCTCGAACTCCTGCGGGTAACTTGTCGAAGCAATGTTCCAACAGGAATAGCTGCAGCACCTCTTCCCCAGATACGGCTTGGCACCCCGCTATCCAGTGAGCTGCTGTGCGGTGCACCTTACATGCCCACTCAAGGTAGGAATCACCAGCCAATTTAACAGTGTCTCTGAACCGCCTCCGGTATGCCTCCGGTGTAACCGCATACCTGGAGAGCAGAGCCTCTTTTACAGTATTATAATCCCCGACTTCCTCATCTGGAATGGCCCGAAAAGCCTCACTGGCCCGGCCGGATAATTTTCCGGATAATATCGTGACCCAGTCCTCTGCGGGTACCTTGTGTAGTGCACATTGCCTCTCAAAATCTGCAAGGTACCCATCAATCTCTCCTTCTGTTTCCAGGAAGTTTTTAAAAGCTGCAAAATTTACTTTTCTCTTTTCCACTGGGGTTGCTGTGACTTGGGCTGCTGCAGCGCTGCTTTGGCGAAGTAGGTTGGCCTCCACAGCTGCTATGACCCGGTCGATAATTTCCGCAGATGGGTTGGGGCCATAATATGCCAGTCTTATTTTAACCGCCCGATCAAAGCTTGCTTCTTCAGGGGTTCTGTCTGCTATGCTGGGCCCATTGGTTCCTTCTGTCCCTGGTATTCTTTCCATCTTAGTCAGTATTGTAATAATCCCCCTCTTCCTGAGGTTACTGCCTTGTGTAGTTGCTCTTCTGGGCGATAAGGATTCTCCCGTCGCTTGCCACCAATGTTACGGTACCAACTGTGTACCAAGGGTTAACCCCAGATGAACAATGTCCTGCATAGACAATCAGCAATTCACAACCCAGCCAGTTTCAGGTTTAAAACAGAATGACAACTTTATTTGAAGGAAGCACACAGATTTATACAGGTTTTTGACCCCCCCTCAGATGGGGGTTGAAAGAATGTTGTACATTAGATAAAAGGGAGAAGCGCCCTTGACATGATACAATAGAATTATATTACTTAAATACTTTACTTAGGCAGATAACAACTTAAACACATTTGGCTTGTCTTATCACCTAGCGTCTGTTCTCTGAGGGTGATTAAACAATGGCCTGTTTATTACTTAAATGTAATTATAGCACACAATAGCTGAGGCCAGAAAACCTGTCTTTAGAAATTAGATTCTTAAAGCTAAACACAGTTAACTCTTTCAGTCCTGACAGAAGGGTCTGTCACATATATATATATATATATATATATATATATATATATATATATTTACAGCATTAAGCCAGAATTCCTCTATTTTTTATTGTGTATTAAGTTATTTATATATAAAAAAAGTACACCCTCTTTTAATTCTATGGTTTTACGTATCAGTACATAATAACAATCATCTGGTCCTTAGCAGGTCTTAAAATTAGGAAAATACAACCACAAATGAACAAAAATACATGACATATTATACCGTGTTAGGATTTATTTAACAAAAATAAAGCCAAAATGGAGAAGCCATATGTGAAAAACTAAGTACACCCTTACTGCTTCCATAGGAATGAATAGGCTAAAGTAGCAGCCAGGTGCTGCTCATCAAATGCCCTTGATTAATTGATCATCAGAAATTGTGACCACCTCTATAAAATCCAAAGATTTAGTGGTTTGCTGGTCTGGAGCATTCGGGTGTTAACACAATGCCAAGGAGAAAAGACATCAGCAATGATCTTAGAGAAGCCATTGTTGCTGCCCATCAATCTGGGAAGTGTTATAAGGCCATTTCCAAACAATTCAAAGTCCATAATTCTACAGTGAGAAAGATTATTCACAAGTGGAAAACATTCAAGACAGTTGCCAATCTTCCCAGGAGTGGACATCCCAGCAAATTCACCCAAGGTCAGACCGTGCAATGCTCAGAGAAATTGCAAAAAACACAAGAGTTGCATCTTAGACTCTACAGGCCTCAGCTAGCATGTTAAATGTTAAAGTTTACAACAGTACAATTAGAAAAAGACTGAACAATTATGGTTTGTATAATAATTAATAACTCACATATGAAGAATAAATATTACCCTAACCAGTGACCCTACCCTGACCCTAAACAGGGACAAACATATTAGCCTAAAGACCAATAACTGAGCATAACCTAGAAACAATCCCAGAACTTAACTAAGTGTGAACAGTTGACCCTAACCAAGAATCACCCTTCAAACTAACCAAGATGTAACTCTTGAGCCTTTCAACAGATCAATCATTGACCGTAACCAGTGAACAGCCACTGAGATTAACCAAGGAAGGAATTCTATAAGAATGCTGCTAGTACTTCTGTTTCTCTGGTGGAATAATCTAAAGCTGTCTGGACTGGTAAGATTTTATAAGAATGCTGCAGTACGTCTGTTACCCTTGTGGAATGATCTAAAGCTGTCTGGACTGGTAAGATTCTATAAAAATGCTGCCAGTATGTCTGTTTCCCTGGTGGAATGATCTAAAGCTGTCTGGACTGGTAAGATTCTATAAGAATGCTGCCAGTACGTCTGTTTCCCTGGTGGAATGATCTAAAGCTATCTGGGCTGGTGAGACTCTATAAGAATGCTGCCAGTACTTCGGTGTCCCTGATGGAATGATCTAAAGTTCTCTGGGCTGGTGAGACTGTATAAGAATGCTGCCAGTACTTCTGTTTCCCTGGTGGAATGATCTAAAGGTCTCTGGGCTGGTGAGATTCTATAAGAATGCTTCCAGGTTCTGTTTCCCTGTTGGAATGATCTAAAGCTCTCTAGGCTGGTGAGACTCTATAAGAATACTGCCAGTACTTCTATTTTTCTGGTGGGATAATCTAAAGCTGTCTGGGCAGGTGAGACTCTATGAGAATGCTGCCAGTACTTCTGCTTCCCTGATCGAGTGATCTAAAGCTCTCTGGGCTGGTGAGACTCTATAAGAATGCTGTCAGTACTTCTATTTCCCTGGTGGAATAATCAAAAGCTGTCTGGGCAGGTGAGGCTCTATGAGAATGCTGCCAGTACTTCTATTTCCCTGGTGGAATGATCTAAAGCTGTCTGGGCTGGTGAGATGCTATAAGAATGCTGCCAGTACTTCTGTTTCCCTGCTGGAATGATCTAAATCTCTCTAGGCAGGTGACATTCTCTAAGAATGCTGCCAGTACTTCTGTTTCCCTGGTGGAATAATCTAAAGCTGTCTGGGCAGGTGAGACTCTATAAGAATGCTGCCAGTACTTATTTTTCCCTGGTGGAATGATCTAAAGCTCTGTGGGCTGGTGAGATTCTATAAGATTGCTGCCAGTACTTCTGTTTCCCTGGTGGAATGATCTATAGTTGTCTGGGCCAGTGAGATTTTATAAGAATGTTGCCAGTACTTCTCTTTTCCTGGTGGAATTATCTAACTAAAGGTCTCTTGGCAGGTGAGATTCTATATGAATGCTGCCAGTACTTCTATTTCCCTGGTGGAATGATCTAAAGCTCTCTAGGCTGTTCAGATTCTATGAGATTGCTGCCAGTACTTCTGTTTCCTTGGTGGAATGATCTAAAGCTCTCTGGGCTGTTCAGATTCTATGAGATTGCTGCCAGTACTTCTGTTTCCCTGGTGGAATGATCTAAAGCTCTCTGGGCTGGTGAGATTCTATAAGAATGCTGCCATTACTTCTATTTCCCTGGTTTAATGATCTAAAGGTCTCTAGGCAGGTGAGATTGTATATTATGCTTCCAGTACTTCTATTGCCCCGGTGGGATGATCTAAAAGTCTCTGGGCAGGTAAGACTCTCTAAGAATGCTGCCAGTACTTCTGTTTCCCTGGTGGAATAATCTAAAGCTGCCTGGGCTGTTGAGATTCTATAAGAATGCTGCCAGTATTTCTGTTTCCCTTGTGGAATGATCTACAGCTGTCTGGGCTGGTGAGATTCTATAAGAATGCTTCCAGTACTTCTGTTTCCCTTGTGGAATGATCTAAAGCTCTCTGGGCTGGTGAGACTCTATAAGAATGCTGCCAGTTTTTCTGTTTCCCTGGTGGAATGATCTACAGCTGTCTGGGCTGGTGAGATTCTATAAGAATGCTGCCAGTACTTCTATATCCCTGGTGGAATGATCTAAAGCTGTCTGGGAAGGTGAGACTCTATAAGAATGCTGCAGGTACTTCTGTTTTCCTGGTGGAATGATCTAAAGTTCTCTGGGTAGGTGAGACTCTATAAGAATGCTGCCAGTCCTTCTATTTCCCTGGTGGAATGATCTAAAGCTCTCTGGGCAAGTGAGATTCTAAAAGAATGCTGCTAGTACGTCTGTTTTCCCGGTGGAATAATTTTAAGCTCTCTGGGCAGGAGAGATTCTATAAGAATGCTGCCGGTACTTATGTTTCCCTGGTGGATTGATCTAAAGCTCTCTGGGCTGGTGAGATTCTATCAGAATCCTGCCAGTACTTCTGTTTCCATGGTGGAATGATCTAAAGCTCTCTGTGCAGGTGAGATTGTATAAGAATACTTACAGGACTTCTGTTTCCCTGGTGGAATGATCTAAAGCTGTCTGGGCTGGTGAGACTCTATAAGAATGCTTCCAGTATTTCTGTTTCCCTGGTGGAATGATCTAACGCTCTCTGGGCAGGTGGGACTCTATAAGAATGCTTCCAGTATTTCTGTTTCCCTGGTGGAATGATCTAAAGCTCTCTGGGCTGGTGAGATTCTATAAGAATGCTGCCAGTACTTCTGTTTCCCTGGTGAAATGATCTAAAGCTGTCTGGGCTGGTGAGATTCTATAAGAATGCTGCCAGTACTTCTCTTTCCCTGGTGGAATGATCTAAGGCTTTCTGGACTGGTGAGATTCTATAAGAATGCTGCCAGTACTTCTATTTCCCTGGTGGAATGATCTAAAGCTCTCTGGGCTGGTGAGATTCTATAAGAATGCTGCCAGTACTTCTATTTCCCTGGTGGAATGATCTAAAGCTCTCTGGGCTGGTGAGAATCTATAAGAATGCTGCCAGCAATTGTATTTCCCTGGTGGAATGATCTAAAGCTGTCTTGGCAGGTTAGATTCTATAAGAATGCTGCCAGTACTTCTGTTTTTCTGGTGGAATGATCTAAAGCTCTCTGGGCTGGTTATACTCTATAAGAATGCTTCCAGTACTTCTGTTTCCCTGGTGGAATGATCTAAAGCTCTCTGGGCAGGTGAGATTCTATAAGAATGCTGCCAGTACTAATATTTCCCTGGTGGAATGATCTAAAGCTCTCTGGGCAGATGAGATTCTATAAGAATGCTGCCAGTACTTCTGTTTCCCTAGTGGAATGAACTAAAGCTGTCTGGGCTGGTGAAATTCTATAAGAATACTGCCAGTATTTCTGTTTCCCTGGTGGAATGAATTAAAGCTCTTTGGGCTGGTGAGATTCTATAAGAATGCTGCCAGTATTTCTGTTTCCCTGGTGGAATGAATGAACTAAAGCTGTCTGGGCTGGTGAAATTCTATAAGAATGCTGCCAGTATTTCTGTTTCCCTGGTGGAATGATCTAAAGCTCTTTGGGCTGGTGGGATTCTATAAGAATGCTGCCAGTACTTGTGTTTCCCTGGTGGAATTATCTAAAGCTCTCTGGGCTGGTGATATTCTATAAGAATGCTGCCAGTACTTCTGTTTCCCTGGTGGAATGATCTAAAGCTGTCTGGACTGGTGAGACTCTATAAGAATTCTGCCAGTACTTCTGTTTCCCTGGTGGAATGATCTAAAGCTCTCTGGGCAGGTAAGAGTCTATAAGAATGCTGCCAGTACTTCTATTTCCCTGGTGGAATGATCTAAAGCTCTCTGGGCTGGTGAGATTTTATAGGAATGCTGCCAGTACTTCTATTTCCCTTGTGGAATGATCTAAAGCTATCTGGGCTGGTGAGACTCTATAAGAATGCTGCCAGTACTTGTGTTCCCTAGTGGAATGATCTAAAGCTCTCTGGGCTGGTGAGATTCTATAAGAATGCTGCCAGTACTTCTATATCTCTGGTGGAATGATCTAAAGCTGTCTGGGCAAGTGAGACTCTATAAGAATGCTGCCAGTACTTCTGTTTCCCTGGTGGAATGATCTAAAGCTGTCTGGGCAGGTGAGATTCTATAAGAATGCTGCCAGTACTTCTGTTTCCCTGGTGAAATGATCTAAAGCTCTCTGGGCTGGTGAGATTCTATAAGAATGCTGCCAGTACTTTTGTTTCCTTGGTGGAATTATCTAAAGCTCTCTGGGCAGGTGAGATTCTATAAGAATGCTGCCAGTACTTCTGTTTCCCTGGTGAAATGATCTAAAGCTCTCTGGGCTGGTGAGATTCTATAAGAATGCTGCCAGTACTTCTGTTTCCTTGGTGGAATTATCTAAAGCTCTCTGGGCAGGTGAGATTCTATAAGAATGCTGCCAGTACGTCTTTTTCCCTGGTGGAATGATCTAAAGCTCTCTGGGCAGGTGGGATTCTATAAGAATGCTGCCAGTACGTCTGTTTCCCTGGTGGAATAATCTAAAGCTCTCTGGGCAGGTGAGACTCTATGGAATTATCTAAAGCTCCCTGGGCAGGTGAGACTCTATAAGAATGCTGCCAGTACTTCTGTTTCCCTGGTGGAATGATCTAAAGCTCTCTAGGCTGGTGAGAGTCTATAAGAATGCTGCCAGTACTTCTGTTTCTCTGATGGAATTATCTAAAGCTCTCTGGGCAGGTGAGATTCTATAAGAATGCTGCCAGTTTTTCTGTTTCCCTAGTGGAATGATCTACAGCTGTCTGGGCTGGTGAGATTCTATAAGAATGCTGCCAGTACTTCTGTTTCCCTTTTAGAATGATCTAAAGCTTTCTGGGCTGGTGAGACTCTATAAGAATTCTTCCAGTACTTCTGTTTCCCTGGTGGAATGATCTAAAGCTCTCTGGGCAGGTGAGACTCTATAAGAATGCTGCCAGTACTTCTATTTCCCTGGTGGAATGATCTAAAGCTGTCTTGGCAGGTGAGACTCTATAAGAATGCTGCCAGTACTTATGTTTCCCTGGTGGAATGATCTAAAGCTGTCTTGGCAGGTTAGATTCTATAAGAATGCTGCCAGTACTTCTGTTTTTCTGGTGGAATGATCTAAAGCTCTCTGGGCAGGTGAGATTCTATAAGAATGCTGCCAGTACTAATATTTCCCTGGTGGAATGATCTAAAGCTCTCTGGGCAGGTGAGATTCTATAAGAATGCTGCCAGTACTTCTGTTTCCCTGGTGGAATGATCTAATGCTGCCTGGGCTGGTGAGATTCTATAAGAATGCTGCCAGTACTTCTGTTTCCCTGGTGGAATGATCTAAAGCTCTCTGGGCAGGTGAGATTCTACAAGAATGCTGCCAGTTTTACTGTTTCCCTGGTGGAATGATCTACAGCTGTCTGGGCTGGTGAGATTCTATAAGAATGCTGCCAGTACTTCTGTTTCCCTGGTGGAATGATCTACAGCTGTCTGGGCTGGTGAGATTCTATATGAATGCTGCCAGTACTTCTATATCCCTGGTGGAATGATCTAAGGCTGTCTGGGAAGGTGAGACTCTTTAAGAATGCTGCAGGTACTTCTGTTTCCCTGGTGGAATGATCTAAAGTTCTCTGGGCTGGTGAGACTCTATAAAAATGCTGCCAGTACTTCTGTTTCCCTGGTGAAATGATTTAAAGGTCTCTGGGTAGGTGATACTCTATAAGAATGCTGCCAGTCCTTCTATTTCCCTGGTGGAATGATCTAAAGCTCTCTGGGCAAGTGATATTCTAAAAGAATGCTGCTAATACGTCTGTTTTCCCGGTGGAATAATTTTAAGCTCTCTGGGCAGGAGAGATTCTATAAGAATGCTGCCAGTACTTATGTTTCCCTGGTGGATTGATCTAAAGCTCTCTGGGCTGGTGAGATTCTATCAGAATCCTGCCAGTACTTCTATTTCCCTGGTGGAATGATCTAAAGCTATCTGGGCTGGTGAGATTCTATAAGAATGCTGACAGTACTTCTGTTTCCCTGGTGGAATGATCTAAAGCTCTCTGGGCAGGTGAGGCTCTATAAGAATGCTTCCAGTACTTCTGTTTCCCTGGTGGAATGATCTTAAGCTTTCTGGGCTGGTGAGACTCTATAAGAATGTTGCCAGTACTTCTGTTTCCATGGTGGAATGATCTAAAGCTGTCTTG
Organism: Bombina bombina; assembly: GCF_027579735.1. Classification (NCBI taxonomy): domain Eukaryota; kingdom Metazoa; phylum Chordata; class Amphibia; order Anura; family Bombinatoridae; genus Bombina; species Bombina bombina. Next base: position 203,545 of record NW_026510716.1, read on the forward strand.
GCAGGTTAGATTCTATAAGAATACTGCCAGTACTTCTGTTTTTCTGGTGGAATGATCTAAAGCTCTCTGGGCAGGTGAGATTCTATAAGAATGCTGCCAGTACTAATATTTCCCTGGTGGAATGATCTAAAGCTCTCTGGGCAGGTGAGATTCTATAGGAATGCTGCCAGTACTTCTGTTTCCCTGGTGGAATGATCTAATGCTGCCTGGGCTGGTGAGATTCTATAAGAATGCTGCCAGTACTTCTGTTTCCCTGGTGGAATGATCTAAAGCTCTCTGGGCAGGTGAGATTATATAAGAATGCTGCCAGTACCTGTTTCCCTGGTGGAATGAACTAAAGCTGTCTGGGCTGGTGAAATTCTATAAGAATGCTGCCAGTATTTCTGTTTCCCTGGTGGAATGATCTAAAGCTCTTTGGGCTGGTGAGATTCTATAAGAATGCTGCCAGTATTTCTGTTTCCCTGGTGGAATGAACTAAAGCTGTCTGGGCTGGTGAAATTCTATAAGAATGCTGCCAGTATTTCTGTTTCCCTGGTGGAATGATCTAAAGCTCTTTGGGCTGGTGAGATTCTATAAGAATGCTGCCAGTACTTGTGTTTCCCTGGTGGAATTATCTAAAGCTCTCTGGGCTGGTGAGATTCTATAAGAATGCTGCCAGTACTGCTGTTTCCCTGGTGAAATGATCTAAAGCTGTCTGGGCTGGTGAGATTCTATAAGAATGCTGCCAGTACTTCTGTTTCCCTGGTGGAATGATCTAAAGCTTTCTGGACTGGTGAGACTCTATAAGAATGCTGCCAGTACTTCTATTTCCCTGGTGGAATGATCTAAAGCTCTCTGGACTGGTGAGATTCTATAAGAATGCTGCCAGTACTTCTATTTCCCTGGTGGAATGATCTAAAGCTCTCTGGACTGGTGAGATTCTATAAGAATGCTGCCAGTACTTCTATTTCCCTGGTGGAATGATCTAAAGCTCTCTGGGCAGGTGAGATTCTACAAGAATGCTGCCAGTACTTCTATTTCCCTGGTGGAATGATCTAAAGCTCTCTGGACTGGTGAGATTCTATAAGAATGCTGCCAGTACTTCTATTTCCCTGGTGGAATGATCTAAAGCTCTCTGGGCTGGTGAGACTCTATAAGAATGCTGCCAGTACTTCTATTTCCCTGGTGGAATGATCTAAAGCTTTCTGGGCAGGCGAGTGTCTATAAGAATGCTGCCAGTATTTCTGTGTCCCTGGTGGAATGATCTAAAGCTCTCTGGGCAGGTGAGACTCTATAAGAATGCTGCCAATACTTCTGTTTCCCTGGTGGAATAATCTAAAGCTCTCTGGGCAGGTGAGACTCTATGGAATTATCTAAAGCTCTCTGGGCAGGTGAGACACTATAAGAATGCTGCCAGTACTTCTGTTTCCCTGGTGGAATGATCTAAAGCTCTCTGGGCTGGTGAGAGTCTATAAGAATGCTGCCAGTACTTCTGTTTCTCTGATGGAATTATCTAAAGCTCTCTGGGCAGGTGAGATTCTATAAGAATGCTGCCAGTTTTTCTGTTTCCCTGGTGGAATGATCTACAGCTGTCTGGGCTGGTGAGATTCTATAAGAATGCTGCCAGTACTTCTGTTTCCCTGGTGGAATGATCTACAGCTGTCTGGGCTGGTGAGATTCTATATGAATGCTGCCAGTACTTCTATATCCCTGGTGGAATGATCTAAAGCTGTCTGGGCTGGTGAGACTCTATAAAAATGCTGCCAGTACTTCTGTTTCCCTGGTGAAATGATTTAAAGGTCTCTGGGTAGGTGATACTCTATAAGAATGCTGCCAGTCCTTCTATTTCCCTGGTGGAATGATCTAAAGCTCTCTGGGCAAGTGAGATTCTAAAAGAATGCTGCTAGTACGTCTGTTTTCCCGGTGGAATAATTTTAAGCTCTCTGGGCAGGAGAGATTCTATAAGAATGCTGCCAGTACTTATGTTTCCCTGGTGGATTGATCTAAAGCTCTCTGGGCTGGTGAGATTCTATCAGAATCCTGCCAGTACTTCTATTTCCCTGGTGGAATGATCTAAAGCTATCTGGGCTGGTGAGATTCTATAAGAATGCTGACAGTACTTCTGTTTCCCTGGTGGAATGATCTAAAGCTCTCTGGGCAGGTGAGGCTCTATAAGAATGCTTCCAGTACTTCTGTTTCCCTGGTGGAATGATCTTAAGCTTTCTGGGCTGGTGAGACTCTATAAGAATGTTGCCAGTACTTCTGTTTCCCTGGTGGAATGATCTAAAGCTCTCTGGGCAGATGGGACTCTATAAGAATGCTTCCAGTACTTCTATTTCCCTGGTGGAATGATCTAAAGCTGTCTTGGCAGGTGAGACTCTATAAGAATGCTGCCAGTACTTCTGTTTCCATGGTGGAATGATCTAAAGCTGTCTTGGCAGGTTAGATTCTATAAGAATACTGCCAGTACTTCTGTTTTTCTGGTGGAATGATCTAAAGCTCTCTGGGCAGGTGAGATTCTATAGGAATGCTGCCAGTACTTCTGTTTCCCTGGTGGAATGATCTAATGCTGCCTGGGCTGGTGAGATTCTATAAGAATGCTGCCAGTACTTCTGTTTCCCTGGTGGAATGATCTAAAGCTCTCTGGGCAGGTGAGACTCTATAAGAATGCTGCCAGTACCTGTTTCCCTGGTGGAATGAACTAAAGCTGTCTGGGCTGGTGAAATTCTATAAGAATGCTGCCAGTATTTCTGTTTCCCTGGTGGAATGATCTAAAGCTCTTTGGGCTGGTGAGATTCTATAAGAATGCTGCCAGTATTTCTGTTTCCCTGGTGGAATGAACTAAAGCTGTCTGGGCTGGTGAAATTCTATAAGAATGCTGCCAGTATTTCTGTTTCCCTGGTGGAATGATCTAAAGCTCTTTGGGCTGGTGAGATTCTATAAGAATGCTGCCAGTACTTGCGTTTCCCTGGTGGAATTATCTAAAGCTCTCTGGGCTGGTGAGATTCTATAAGAATGCTGCCAGTACTGCTGTTTCCCTGGTGAAATGATCTAAAGCTGTCTGGGCTGGTGAGATTCTATAAGAATGCTGCCAGTACTTCTGTTTCCCTGGTGGAATGATCTAAAGCTTTCTGGACTGGTGAGACTCTATAAGAATGCTGCCAGTACTTCTATTTCCCTGGTGGAATGATCTAAAGCTCTCTGGACTGGTGAGATTCTATAAGAATGCTGCCAGTACTTCTATTTCCCTGGTGGAATGATCTAAAGCTCTCTGGACTGGTGAGATTCTATAAGAATGCTGCCAGTACTTCTATTTCCCTGGTGGAATGATCTAAAGCTCTCTGGGCTGGTGAGATTCTACAAGAATGCTGCCAGTACTTCTATTTCCCTGGTGGAATGATCTAAAGCTCTCTGGACTGGTGAGATTCTATAAGAATGCTGCCAGTACTTCTATTTCCCTGGTGGAATGATCTAAAGCTTTCTGGGCAGGCGAGTGTCTATAAGAATGCTGCCAGTATTTCTGTGTCCCTGGTGGAATGATCTAAAGCTCTCTGGGCAGGTGAGACTCTATAAGAATGCTGCCAGTACTTCTGTTTCCCTGGTGGAATTATCTAAAGCTGTCTGGGCTGGTGAGATTCTATTAGAATGCTGCCAGTACTTCTGTTTCCCTGGTGGAATGATCTAAAGCTGTCTGGACTCGTGAGACTCTATAAGAATGCTGCCAGTACTTCTGTTTCCCTTGTGGAATGATCTAAAGCTCTCTGGGCAGGTGAGACTCTATAAGAATGCTGCCAGTACTTCTGTTTCCCTGGTGGAATGATCTAAAGCTCTCTGGGCAGGTGAGAGTCTATAAGAATGCTGCCAGTACTTCTATTTCCCTGGTGGAATGATCTAAAGCTCTCTGGGCTGGTGAGATTTTATAGGAATGCTGCCAGTACTTCTATTTCCCTTGTGGAATGATCTAAAGCTATCTGGGCTGGTGAGATTCTATAAGAATGCTGCCAGTACTTCTATATCTCTGGTGGAATGATCTAAAGCTATCTGGGCTGGTGAGATTTTATAGGAATGCTGCCAGTACTTCTATTTCCCTAGTGGAATGATCTAAAGCTCTCTGGGCTGGTGAGATTCTATAAGAATGCTGCTAGTACTTCTATATCTCTGGTGGAATGATCTAAAGCTGTCTGGGCAGGTGAGACTCTATAAGAATGCTGCCAGTACTTCTATTTCCCTGGTGGAATGATCTAAAGCTCTCTGAGCTGGTGAGATTCTATAAGAATGCTGCCAGTACTTCTGTTTCCCTGGTGGAATGATCTAAAGCTGTCTGGGCTGGTGAGATTCTATAAGAATGCTGCCAGTACTTCTGTTTCCCTGGTGGAATTATCTAAAGCTCTCTGGGCAGGTGAGATTCTATAAGAATGCTGCCAGTACGTCTGTTTCCCTGGTGGAATGATCTAAAGCTCTCTGGGCAGGTGAGATTCTATAAGAATGCTGCCAGTACGTCTGTTTCCCTGGTGGAATGATCTAAAGCTCTCTGGGCAGGTGAGACTCTATGGAATGATCTAAAGCTCTCTGGGCAGGTGAGACTCTATGGAATTATCTAAAGCTATCTGGGCAGGTGAGACTCTATGGAATTATCTAAAGCTCTCTGGGCAGGTGAGACTCTATATGAATGCTGCCAGTACTTCTGTTTCCCTGGTGGAATGATCTAAAGCTCTCTGGGCTGGTGAGATTCTATAAGAATGCTGCCAGTACTTCTGTTTCTCTGATGGAATGATCTAAAGCTCTCTGGGCAGGTGAGATTCTAGAAGAATGCTGCCAGTACTTCTGTTTCTCTGATGGAATGATCTAAAGCTCTCTGGGCTGGTGAGATTCTATAAGAATGCTGCCAGTGCTTCCATGTCACTGGTGGACTTATATAAATCCACGTTTTACCCTGAAAACAGGGTGTCTTGCTAGGGGACATATACTGCATTTTTATATGGGGAGGAGATGTATTTTAAAAAGTATTCAAAACAAATAATTTAACCATTCACACGTAAATATGCAGGAAAAAATTGTATTGTTAAGGTGCATCAAAAATTGTAAAAAAAAATCCTCACCAAATATCGTATTTTATCAAAAATGTAAATGTTTTATGTAAATTAAACAGGAATAAATCTTATTAAATATGCACAGTGTAAATCGTAATTTAAGTACACTGGATGTGCCAAAATCACTTAGAAATTCATACTTCTAAGTACAAAATACATAGCATTGTTTTTCATTAAATGGGCTAAACATGGCGTTCCATGGGGGTATATGAAATTGTCTCTCTAATCCCAGTGTAATTTTGTAAAGATTTTAGCACCACAGATCTCACAGTTCTTGCACACTAAAAATAGCGAGCTTTTCTCTAAACACTCAAAATACTTAATACCCTAATAGACAAACACATGCATATGAAAATATAGGGGATTGTAAGATGGTATACACAGAAAGCAGCATAATGTGATTTATATTGGCTGCAGGATTTAATTTGTTAAAGTGACCCCCCTGTTCACTGCTAACTTTGCTCTATGGTTTGTAGTTTCCTTTCCAGCGAGCTCCATTCCTTTCAATAGGACACATCTTGCCAATTACGATAGTTCCACCAGGGCAGCCCCTGTGAGGGTCAACATAAAAAAAAACATTTCTGAACTTGCAAGGTTTATATCATTGGGCCTTTAGCCGTAAGAATAACTAAGAACGTGAACATACAGTAATTAAGGACAAACCATTCACCCTAAAGAACACCTGAGCTCAAGGACCAAACCCAATCCTAATAACTACTCTCAGTGTCTAACAAAGGACCAACGGATGCTGCTTCAGAGGCCATTGTTTAAGGCTCGCCTGAAACTAAAGTTAAGTAGCAGTGGTCGTGACATCACAGCTCTTTAAACTCTCTCCGGCACCTGAAAGATGGTGGATTGAAATCATCCCGATTCAATATGATCAAGATGATTGACAGCCCCTTACTGGCCGCCAGTGACTAGGTTATTGCACAATCATTTCTGGTGAAATTTTTGTGCAATTATCTCCAGCTAACATGTTTCACTATAGCAGATAACTTGATAAATATAGCCCATTGGCTCTAGCCCTAGGCATAGCACAGTTTATGGCCCAATCCCACCATTGGGTTGAGGACATTTATGGCACAAACTGACAATATTCTCTTTATCTTAACCTTTATTATTATTCTCTTTATCTGAACAGTGTAGCAAAACAAATAAATCTTCTAATGAGATGCATTGTTCAGCCATAATAAATGTGTAAATTCATGTTGATGACAAATTAGTAAAACAATTGACGGACATGTATGTAGCACATATGAAATTCTTGCATGGATTACATTTTATTTTCCCATTTGACAAAATAATTGCAGCTGCTCTGGCCTCCTGTCTGGGCTCTCCAGAGATCACTTTGTAGTGAAGCTTCTTATGTCTTTGCTGTGAAGGACACTGACTGACATTAATATGATTTGATTATCAGGTTGAGATACCTGGAGAGATTGGGCAGAGAGCCCAGATTTGCATGTAGCGTGCCATTCAGCAGCCCACATTGAATGCAAATGATTTTGTCAGGTTGCTGATTAAGGTTAAATTCCCTAGCAATCCCAGGTCTGTGCTCTCTGCCCTCAGCAATCAGTCTGCAATGTCCTGATGTCAGATACCAGCAAATATCAGTTTAAGGTCACCTTGCATTGGATTACTTGCCGTGTTTTCCTGAATCTGTTCAGTACAACGTAAACTCCTAACTCACTGGACACTTGTTTTAAGAGACCTATACATTTTCTTAGGGCCAGTTTGTAAGTGGTGCACTAACATTAACACGTGCATTGATATTATAAGTCCATGGTTAATCCTATTTACGAGGTAAGGGTTAGCATGGCCGACATCGCTCTAGCACAACCTGTACGTTCAATAGAGATTGCAAACTCGCTAAGTAGTGCCCATATTGCAATTGGAAAGTTATAGGTTGCGCTCAGAGGAAGCCAAAACTGTGCTAGAATATTTAGCGCAACCTGAGATCAGAAATAAAGGGTTAAAAAAATTATTACAAAACACATCAAAAACATAGTAAAATAAACTATTACACTCATATATGCACTTTTTATAAAACAATATAATTTAAATATTGATCTAAAGGTTGTAAAAGGGTTAAAAAGGGAGATGATATATGGTAGAATGTTTGACTGGAAAGGGCTCCAATGTGTATGTGTGTGTATGTATGTGTGTATATATGTATGTGTGTATATATGTATGTGTGTATATATGTATGTGTGTATGAATGTATGTGTATGAATATGTAAGTGTGTATATATGTAAGTGTGTATATATGTAAGTGTGTATATATGTATGTATGTGTGTATATATGTAAGTGTGTATGTATGTGTGTGTGTATGTGTGTGTATGTATATGTGTATGTATGTATGTATGTATGTATGTATATGTGTGTGTGTATGTATGTGTGTGTGTGTATTTATGTGTGTGTATGTGTGTGTGTGTGTGTATGTATGTGTATGTGTGTGTGTGTATGTATATGTATGTGTGTGTGTATGTATGTGTGTGTGTGTATGTGTGTGTGTGTATGTGTGTGTGTATGTATGTATGTGTATGTGTGTGTGTGTGTGTATGTATGTGTGTGCATATGTGTATATATGTATATGTATGTGTTTATGTATGTGTATATATAGGTGTGTATATATGTATGTGTGTATGTGTGCATGTGTGTGTGTATATGTATATATATATATATATATATATATATATACAGGGAGTGCAGAATTATTAGGCAAATGAGTATTTTGACCACATCATCCTCTTTATGCATGTTGTCTTACTCCAAGCTGTATAGGCTCGAAAGCCTACTACCAATTAAGCATATTAGGTGATGTGCATCTCTGTAATGAGAAGGGGTGTGGTCTAATGACATCAACACCCTATATCAGGTGTGCATAATTATTAGGGAACTTCCTTTCCTTTGGCAAAATGGGTCAAAAGAAGGACTTGACAGGCTCAGAAAAGTAAAAAATAGTGAGATATCTTGCAGAGGGATGCAGCACTCTTAAAATTGCAAAGCTTCTGTAGCGTGATCATCGAACAATCAAGAGTTTCATTCAAAATAGTTAACAGGGTCGCAAGAAGCGTGTGGAAAAACCAAGGCACAAAATAACTGCCCATGAACTGAGAAAAGTCAAGCGTGCAGCTGCCAAGATGCCACTTGCCACCAGTTTGGCCATATTTCAGAGCTGCAACATCACTGGAGTGCCCAAAAGCACAAGGTGTGCAATACTCAGAGACATGGCCAAGGTAAGAAAGGCTGAAAGACGACCACCACTGAACAAGACACACAAGCTGAAACGTCAAGACTGGGCCAAGAAATATCTCAAGACTGATTTTTCTAAGGTTTTATGGACTGATGAAATGAGAGTGAGTCTTGATGGGCCAGATGGATGGGCCCGTGGCTGGATTGGTAAAGGGCAGAGAGCTAAAGTCAGACTCAGACGCCAGCAAGGTGGAGGTGGAGTACTGGTTTGGGCTGGTATCATCAAAGATGAGCTTGTGGGGCCTTTTCGGGTTGAGGATGGAGTCAAGCTCAACTCCCAGTCCTACTGCCAGTTTCTGGAAGACACCTTCTTCAAGCAGTGGTACAGGAAGAAGTCTGCATCCTTCAAGAAAAACATGATTTTCATGCAGGACAATGCTCCATCACACGCGTCCAAGTACTCCACAGCGTGGCTGGCAAGAAAGGGTATAAAAGAAGAAAATCTAATGACATGGCCTCCTTGTTCACCTGATCTGAACCCCATTGAGAACCTGTGGTCCATCATCAAATGTGAGATTTACAAGGAGGGAAAACAGTACACCTCTCTGAACAGTGTCTGGGAGGCTGTGGTTGCTGCTGCACGCAATGTTAATGGTGAACAGATCAAAACACTGACAGAATCCATGGATGGCAGGCTTTTGAGTGTCCTTGCAAAGAAAGGTGGCTATATTGGTCACTGATTTGTTTTTGTTTTGTTTTTGAATATCAGAAATGTATATTTGTGATTGTTGAGATGTTATATTGGTTTCACTGGTAAAAATAAATAATTGAAATGGGTATATATTTGTTTTTTGTTAAGTTGCCTAATAATTATGCACAGTAATAGTCACCTGCACACACAGATATCCCCCTAAAATAGCTATAACTAAAAACTACTTCCAAAACTATTCAGCTTTGATATTAATGAGTTTTTTGGGTTCATTGAGAACATGGTTGTTGTTCAATAATAAAATTAATCCTCAAAAATACAACTTGCCTAATAATTCTGCACTCCCTGTATATATATATATATATATATATATATATATATATATGTGTGTGTGTGTGTGTGTGTGTGTGTGTGTATGTATGTATATATGCATGTGCGAATGTGTGTATATGTATGTGTGTATGCATGTGTGTGTATATGTGTATATGCATGTGTGTGTATGTACAGTATCTCACAAAAGCGAGTACATCCCTCACATTTTTGTAAACATTTAATTATATATTTTCATGTGACAGCACTGAAGAAATGACACTTTGCTACAATGTAAAGTAGTGAGTGTACAGCCTGTATAACAGTGTAAATTTGCTGTCCCCTCAAAATAACTCAACACACAGCCATTAATGTCTAAACTGTTGGCAACAAAAGTGAGTACACCCCTAAGTGGAAATGTCCAAATTGGGCCCAAAGTGTCAATATTTTGTGTGGCCACCATTATTTTCCAGCACTGCCTTAACCCTCTTGGGCATGGAGTTCACCAGAGCTTCACAGGTTGCCACTGGAGTCCTCTTCCACTCCTCCATGACAATATCACAGAGCTGGTGGATGTTAGAGACCTTGCACTTCCCCTCCTTCCGTTTGAGGATGCCCCACAGATGCTCAATAGGGTTTAGGTCTGGAGGCATGCTTGGCCAGTCCATCACCTTTACCTTCAGCTTCTTTAGCAAGGCAGTGGATGCCTTGGAGGTTTGTTTGGGGTCATTATCATGTTGGAATACTGCCCTCCGACCCAGTCTCCGAAGGGAGGGGATCATGCTCTGCTTTAATAATTCAGTATGTCACAGTACATGTTGGCATTCATGGTTCCCTCAATGAACTGTAGCTCCCCAGTGCTGACAGCACTCATGCAAGCCCAGACCATGACACTCCCACCACCATGCTTGACTGTAGGCAAGACACGCTTGTCTTTGTACGCCTCACCTGGTTTCCGCCACACACGCTTGACACAATCTGAACCAAATAAGTTTATCTTGGTCTCATCGGACCACAGGACATGGTTCCAGTAATCCATGTCCTTAGTCAACTTGTCTTCAGCAAAAGGTTTGCGGACTTTCTTGTGCATCATTTTTAGAAGAGGCTTCCTTCTGGGATGACAGCCATGCAGACCAATTTGATGCAGTGTGTAGCGTATGGTCTGAGCACTGACAGGATGACTCCCCACCCTTTCAACCTCTGCAGCAATGCTGGCAGCACTCATACGTCTATTTCCCAAAGACAACCTCTGGATATGATGCTGAGCATGTGCACTCAACTTCTTTGGTCAACCATGGTGAGGCCTGTTCTGAGTGGAACTTGGCCTGTGAAACCGCTGTATGGTCTTGCCCACCGTGCTGCAGCTCAGTTTCAGGGTCTTGGCAATCTTTTTATAGCCTAGCCCATCTTTATGTAGAGCAACCATTCTTTTTTTCAGATCCTCAGAGAGTTCTTTGCCATAAGGTGCCATGCTGAACTTCCAGTGACCAGTATAAGAGAGTGTGAGAGTGATAACACCAAATTTAACACACCTGTTTCCCATTCACACCTGAGACCTTGTAACGCTAACGAGTCACATGACACCAGGGAGGGAATATGTATAATTGGGCCCAATTTGGACATTTCCACTTAGGGGTGTACTCACTTTTGTTGCCAACGGTTTAGACAGTAATGGCTGTGTGTTGAGTTATTTTATGTTTAAATATTTTTATTGAGTTTTACATATTCAAAGGTTCAGTATGAAAAGACAAACAGATCTGAACATTCAACAGTAAAAAGAAAAAATGGGAGAAATGGAAAAAAAAGGAAACAATTAAGTCTTTTGTCATTACTCCACTTTTTCCAAAATATACTATATTTACTTTTATATGCATCAATGAATACCTGGTGAGTTATTGGGAGCACTCTTCCAACATGGAAACAGAGATTGTGGGGGTTTGTGGTACTACGTTTTGTGACCATTAAGCATCCAATAAAACCATATTTTGTTGAACATCTCCCTTGTATGTAAGATCCAGGATGCTGATTCATAGAAGGTATATGTGGTGTTGATCTTGTTTCTAATCTCTACCCACTCTTCCAGTGTCTGGTGATCGTACAGAGTATCCTAATGAGTGTGTTCATGTAACAGAGCCTGTGCTATCGTGAGATGGACATTTTACTAAAGATTGCCACATGTGCTTGTGAGATCCCTCTTCACTACATCCCCTATAGCACAACCTGCTGCTCGTCCTCATGGGTGTAAGATACAAACAATATGCTGTTTTTATCGTGTTTTCCCGTAAATCTCTGCACATGGAACTAAATATATTATTCCACTCCTCATTGTCAAAGCTCCTCTCTATGGGGCCTATCAAGCTCCGTACTGGCAAGCCTGCAGGCTCGCCAGAAACACCAGTTATGAAGCAACGGTCTAAAGATCGCTGCTCCATAACCCTGTCCGCTTGCTCTGATGAGGCGGACAGGAATCGCCGGAATTCAACCCGATCGTGTAAGATCGGGTTGGTTGACATCCCCCTGCTGGCGGCTGATTGGCCGCAAGCCTGCAGGAGGCGGCGTTGCACCAGCAGCTCACAAGAGCTGCTGGTGCAATGCTGAATACGGAGGCATATTGCTCTCCACATTCAGCGATGTCTGACGGACCTGATCCGCACTGTCGGATCAGGTCCGACAGACATATGATAAATAGGCCTCTATGTCTTCTTCCCACCTGTATATGACACTATACTTGGTGTTGCCAGAGATGGTCTGTATATCTATGTGCACGTGTGTGTGTAATGCATGTATGTGTGTGTGTAATGCATGTATGTGTGTGTGTAATGCATGTATGTGTGTGTGTAATGCATGTATGTGTGTGTGTAATGCATGTATGTGTGTATGTGTAATGTATGTGTGTAATGTATGTATGTGTGTGTTATGTATGTATTTGTGTGTGTAATGTATGTATGTATTTGTGTGTGTAATGTATGTATGTGTGTGTGCGTGCAATGTACGTGTGTGTGTAATGTACGCATGTGTGTGTGTAATGTGCGTATGTGTGCATATAATGTATGTGTGTAATGTGTGTGTGATGTATGTGTGTGTAATGTATGTGTGCGTATAATTTATGTACGTGTTTGTGTGTAATGTATGTATGTGTGTGTGTGTGTGCAATGTACGCATGTGTGTAATGTGCGTGTGTGTGTGCAATGTACATGTGCGTGTGTGTGTAATGTACATGTGTGTGTAATGTGCGTGTGTGTGTAATGTGCATGTGTGTGTAATGTGCGTGTGTGTGTGTGATGTGTATGTGTAATGTATGTGTGTGTGTGTGTAATGTACGTGTGTGTGTAATGTGTGTGTGATGTATGTGTGCATATAATGTATGTGTGTGTGTGTGTGTAATGTGTGTGTGTAATGTATGTGTGTAATGTATGTGTGCATATAATGTATGTGTGTGTGTGTGTGTAACATGTGCATGTGTGTGTAATGTACGTGTGTGTGTGTGTGTGTAATGTGTGTGTGTGTGTGTAATGTGCATGTGTGTGTAATGTACGTGTGCATATAATGTATGTGTGTGTGTGTGTGTAACATGTGCGTGTGTGTGTAATGTGCGTGTGTGTAGTGTGCATGTTTAATGTACGTGTGTGTGTGTGTGTGTGTGTAATGTGCATGTGTGTGTAATGTATGTGTGCATATAATGTGTGTGTGTGTGTGTGTAATGTACGTGTGTGTGTAATGTGTGTAATGTATGTGTGTGTGTAATGTGCATGTGTGTGTAATGTGTGTGTGTGTGTGTGTGTAATGTACGTGTGTGTGTGTGTGTAATGTACGTGTGTGTGTGTGTGTAATGTATGTGTGTGTGTAATGTACGTGTTTGTGTGTGTGTGTAATGTACGTGTGTGTGTAATGTGTGTGTGTGTAATGTATGTGTGCATATAATGTATGTGTGTGTGTGTAATGTGTGTGTGTGTATAATGTACGTGTTTGTGTGTAATGTGCGTGTGTGTGTGTGTAATGTGTGTGTGTGTGTGTGTGTGTAATGTACGTGTGCATATAATGTATGTGTGTGTGTGTGTAACATGTGCATGTATCTGTAATGTGCGTGTGCGTGTAATGTGTGTGTAATGTATGTGTGCATATAATGTATGTGTGCGTAATGCATGTATGTGTGTGTAATGTACGTGTGTGTGTGTGTGCAATGTACGTGTTTGTGTGTAATGTGTGTGTGTGTAATGTACGTGTGTGTGTGTAATGTACGTGTGTGTGTGTAATGTATGTGTGCATATAATGTATGTGTGTGTGTGTGTGTAACATGTGCGTGTGTGTGTAATGTGTGTGTGTGTGTGTGTGTAATGTACGTGTGTGTGTGCGCAATGTACGTGTTTGTGTGTAATGTGCGTGTGTGTAATGTATGTGTGTGTGTGTAATGTATGTGTGTGTGTGTAATGTACGTGTGTGTGTGTAATGTATGTGTGCATATAATGTATGTGTGTGTGTGTGTAACATGTGCGTGTGTGTGTAATGTATGTGTGTGTGTGTAATGTACGTGTGTGTGTGTGCAATGTACGTGTTTCTGTGTAATGTGCGTGTGTGTGTAATGTGTGTGTGCATATAATGTATGTGTGTGTGTGTGTGTAACATGTGCGTGTGTGTGTAATGTGTGTGTGTAATGTATGTGTGTGTGTGCAATGTACATGTTTCTGTGTAATGTGCGTGTGTGTGTAGTGTGTGTGTGTGTGTGTGTAACATGTGCGTGTGTGTGTAATGTGTGTGTGTAATGTATGTGTGTGTGTGCAATGTACGTGTTTCTGTGTAATGTGCGTGTGTGTGTAGTGTGTGTGTGTGTGTGTGTGTAATGTATGTGTGCATATAATGTATGTGTGTGTGTGTAATGTATGTGTGCATATAATGTATGTGTGTGTGTGTGTAATGTATGCGTGCGTGTGTGTAATGTGTGTGTGTGTAATGTATGCGTGCATATAATGTATGTGTGTGTGTAATGTATGCGTGCATATAATGTATGTGTGTGTGTGTGTAATGTGTGTGTGTGTAATGTATGCGTGCATATAATGTATGTGTGTGTGTAATGTATGTGTGTGTGTGTAATGTATGTGTGTGTGTGTGTAATGTATGCGTGCATATAATGTATGTGTGTGTGTAATGTATGTGTGTGTGTGTAATGTATGTGTGTGTGTGTGTAATGTATGCGTGCATATAATGTATGTGTGTGTGTGTGTGTAATGTATGCGTGCATATAATGTATGTGTGTGTAATGTATGCGTGCATATAATGTATGTGTGTGTAATGTATGCGTGCATATAATGTATGTGTGTGTGTGTGTAATGTATGTGTGTGTGTGTAATGTATGTATGTGTGTGTGTAATGTATGTGTGCATATAATGTATGTGTGTGTGTGTGTGTAATGTATGCGTGCATATAATGTATGTGTGTGTGTGTAATGTATGCGTGCATATAATGTATGTGTGTGTGTAATGTACGCGTGCATATAATGTATGTGTGTGTGTGTAATGTATGTGTGTGTGTGTAGTGTGTGTGTGTAACATGTGCGTGTGTGTGTAATGTGTGTGTGTGTAATGTATGTGTGCATATAATGTATGTGTGTGTGTGTAATGTGTGTGTAATGTATGCGTGCATATAATGTGTGTGTGTGTGTAATGTATGCGTGCATATAATGTATGTGTGTGTGTGTAATGTATGCGTGCATATAATGTATGTGTGTGTGTGTAATGTATGCATGCATATAATGTATGTGTGTGTGTGTGTAATGTATGTGTGCATATAATGTATGTGTGTGTGTGTGTGTAATGTATGTGTGCATATAATGTATGTGTGTGTGTGTGTAATGTATGCGTGCATATAATGTATGTGTGTGTGTGTGTAATGTATGCGTGCATATAATGTATGTGTGTGTGTGTAATGTATGTGTGTGTGTGTAATGTATGTGTGTGTGTGTGTAATGTATGTGTGCATATAATGTATGTGTGTGTGTGTGTGTGTAACATGTGCGTGTGTGTGTAATGTGTGTGTGTGTAATGTATGTGTGCATATAATGTATGTGTGTGTGTGTAATGTATGTGTGTGTGTAATGTGTGTGTAATGTATGTGTGCATATAATGTATGTGTGTGTGTGTAATGTATGTGTGTGTGTGTAATGTGTGTGTAATGTATGCGTGCATATAATGTATGTGTGTGTGTGTGTAATGTATGTGTGCATATAATGTATGTGTGTGTGTGTGTAATGTATGTGTGCATATAATGTATGTGTGTGTGTGTAATGTATGTGTGCATATAATGTATGTGTGTGTGTGTAATGTATGTGTGCATATAATGTATGTGTGTGTGTGTAATGTGTGTGTAATGTATGCGTGCATATAATGTATGTGTGTGTGTGTAATGTGTGTGTAATGTATGTGTGCATATAATGTATGTGTGTGTGTGTAATGTGTGTGTAATGTATGCGTGCATATAATGTATGTGTGTGTAATGTATGTGTGCATATAATGTATGTGTGTGTGTGTAATGTATGCGTGCATATAATGTATGTGTGTGTGTGTAATGTATGCGTGCATATAATGTATGTGTGTGTGTGTAATGTGTGTGTAATGTGTGTGTGTGTGTAATGTATGTGTAATGTATGCGTGCATATAATGTATGTGTGTGTGTGTAATGTGTGTGTGTGTAATGTATGCGTGCATATAATGTATGTGTGTGTGTGTAATGTGTGTGTAATGTGTGTGTGTGTGTAATGTATGTGTGCATATAATGTGTGTGTGTGTGTGTGTGTAACATGTGTGTGTGTGTGTAATGTGTGTGTGTGTGTAATGTGTGTGTGTGTGTAATGTACGCGTGCATATAATGTATGTGTGTATGTGTGTGTAACATGTGCGTGTGCAGGGAAGAAGTAGTGTTTGCCTTTGTGCCACATTAAACAAGTTAATATATGCTACATTCAGGTAATGTGCTGCCTTGTTTTCTCTCTTTCAGTAAAGAACACTGCAAGCGACATTTCCGGTAAGGATTTGCCCTGTAACCTCTGTTGTTTAGTGTATTGATCCTGTGTCTGGTCTCCTGCATCCTCTCATCCGTCTATCTATTACGTGTTATGTGTAACCCGCTCTTTCTATAACATGATTTCTGTGAGCTAATGATGTGGAAAATTGTCTGGAGAGAAACTCATCAGGTGTCTAAATCTATTTTATTTTAAGAAATAAAAAAAAGGTTTTCTATAGATTATATCAACAGTCATAGCACTGAGCTCAATATTCAGAGCATATAAACAGTTTAACGTCATGTGGTGCGTCTGTAGGTTTCCTGTAGCCGGTGATCATCTAGTAACCTTCACCCTCTATCTTTACCTAATGATTTCACACAACTGGCATCTGAATATGATCAACACAAACAGCAAAGTTATCTGTCTAAATATTTAGCATAAAAAGCTGACGTGTCCGTAAGCTAAGCACTTGGGTATCTGGTATTATCATGTGGGCACTTTACAAATTAATAATAATAGTTATATGATTAGCCTTGTGCAATTCTGGGCTCTGCTCTATCAAATGCCTCATTCAAGATGAGCTCCAGGGGCGCAATCCGATATATGGCGTACTTTTTGGCGCAAGCGAGGTAACCTGCGCCTCCCGTAGTTTCACCTCGCACATCGGGGTATCCAATATACCCCGCCGACAGTGGCTAAAGTGCCGTAAGTCGGATAAACTAGCGATGTCCAGAAATAAGCGTAAGCACAAATTTCTGGAGTCGCCAGTGACTTACGGCACTTTAGAAACTGCCTGCGCCTACAAAAACTTACTAAAATATAAAATCTCCCGTAACTGTCTAACACGCCTCCCAAAAATAGCCCGACACGTATACCCCTCTATCCGCAATCCCCCCTCTCACTCCTAACAATAAATGTATTAACCCCTAGACCGACAACCCCCCACAACGCAATAAGCCTAATTATTAACCCCTAAACTGCCATAGCCCACACCGCAATAAACCTATCCTAGCATTAACCCCTAAACCGCCACTCCCGGACCCAGCCGCCACCTACATTATATGTATTAACCCCTAAACCGCCGCTCCGGACCCTGCCGCCACTAAATAAAGTGTTTAACCCCATAACCGCCGCTCCCGGACCCCGCCGCCACCTACATTAAATGTATTACCCTCTAATCTGACCCCCCTACACCGCCGCCACCTATATTAAATTTATTAACCCCTAATCTGATCCCCCTACACCGCCGCCACCTATATTAAATATATTACCCCCTAATCTGATCCACCTACACCGCCGCCACCTATATTAAATTTATTAAACCCTAATCTGATCCCCCTACACCGCCGCCACCACCTACATTAAATATATTACCCCCTAATCTGTTCCCCCTACTCCCCCGCCACCTACATAAAATATATTACCCCCTAAACCTAAGTCTAACCCTAACACCCCCCTAACTTAATTATTATTAAAAAAAATCTAAATAATATTAATATTATTAACTAAATTATTCCTATTTAAAGCTAAATACTTACCTATAAAATAAACCCTAAGATAGCTACAATATAATTAATAATTACATTGTAGCTAGTTTAGGGTTTATATTTATTTTACAGGAAACTTTGTATTTATTTTAACTAGGTACAATAGCTATCAAATAGTTAATAACTATTTAATAGCTACCTAGTTAAAATAATTACTAAATTACCTGTAAAATAAATCCTAACCTAAGTTACAAATACACCTAACACTACACTATCAATAAATTAATTAAATAAACTACAATTATCTAAACTAAAATACAATTAAATAAACTAAATAATAAATAAATAATTTAGTTAATAATATTAATATTATTTAGATTTATTTGAATGATAATTAAGTTAGGGGGTGTTAGGGTTAGACTTAGGTTTAGGGGGTGATATATTTAATATAGGTGGCGGCGGAGTAGGGGGAACAGATTAGGGGTTAATACATTTAATATAGGTGGCGGCGGTGTAGGGGGATCAGATTAGTGGTTAATAAATTTAATATAGGTGGCGGCGGTGTAGGGGGATCAGATTAGGGGTTAATAAATTTAATATAGGTGGCGGCGGTGTAGGGGGATCAGATTAGGGGTTAATATATTTAATATAGGTGGTGGCGGTGTAGGGGGTCAGATTAGGGGGTAATATATTTAATATAGGTGGCGGCGGTGTAGGGGGTCATCTTAGGGGTTAATATATTTAATATAGGTGGTGGCGGTGTAGGGGGGTCAGATTGGGGGTAATATATTTAATATAGGTGGTGGCGGGGTCTGGGAGCGGCGGTTTAGGGGTTAAACACTTTATTAGGTATTGCGGTGGGGATTGCGGTTGACAGGTAGATAGACATTGCGCATGTGTTAGGTGTTAGGTTTAATTTTGCAGGCAGTTTCGGGAGTTACGGTGCTCCAATACTCAGCGTAAGGCTTGCTACGCCTGCATTTTGTGACAAGGTAAAAATGGAGTAAGATTTCTCCATTTTCGCCACATAAGTCCTTACGTTGTATATTGGATACCAAACTGCGCGTGTTGTGTATGTCAGTCTATGGGGCAAAAAACTACAGTCGAAGGCAGAAATATACGAGCGTAACTGTTACGCCGTATATGTGATACAAAACCCGCATAAAATCTGGCGTCGCCGGCTTCTGCGGGCGATGCTGCATATCGGATCGGGCCCCAGTTATATGGTATAAAATTATTCACACTTGCCTTCCAGGTCACATTACACTCACACACATGAACAAAAGCAAACCCACGTATACACGTGTGTCTCCTTAGCTACATATACACACATGCACACAAGCAAACCCATGTATACACACATGTCTGCTTAGCTACATATACACACATGCACACAATCACACACATTCATACATACACACATGTGTCTGCTTAGCTACTTATACACACATGCACACAGTCACACACATTCATACATACACACATGTGTCTGCTTAGCTACATATACACACATGCACACAATCACACACATTCATACATACACACATGTGTCTGCTTAGCTACATATACACACATGCACACAGTCACACACATTCATACATACACACATGTGTCTGCTTAGCTACATATACACACATGCACACAGTCACACACATTCATACATACACACATGTGTCTGCTTAGCTACATATACACACATGCACACAGTCACACACATTCATACATACACACATGTGTCTGCTTAGCTACATATACACACATGCACACAATCACACACATTCATACATACACACATGTGTCTGCTTAGCTACATATACACACATGCACACAATCACACACATTCATACATACACATGTGTCTGCTTAGCTACATATACACACATGCACACAATCACACACATTCATACATACACATGTGTCTGCTTAGCTACATATACACACATGCACACAATCACACACATTCATACATACACACATGTGTCTGCTTAGCTACATATACACACATGCACACAGTCACACACATTCATACATACACACATGTGTCTGCTTAGCTACATATACACACATGCACACAATCACACACATTCATACATACACACATGTGTCTGCTTAGCTACATATACACACATGCACACAATCGCACACATTCATACATACACACATGTGTCTGCTTAGCTACATATACACACATACACACAATCACACACATTCATACATACACACATGTGTCTGCTTAGCTACATATACACACATGCACACAGTCACACACATTCATACATACACACATGTGTCTGCTTAGCTACATATACACACACAATCACACACATTCATACATACACACATGTGTCTGCTTAGCTACATATACACACAATCACACACATTCATACATACACACATGTGTCTGCTTAGCTACATATACACACAATCACACACATTCATACATACACACATGTGTCTGCTTAGCTACATATACACACAATCACACACATTCATACATACACACATGTGTCTGCTTAGCTACATATACACAATCACACACATTCATACATACACACGTGTCTGCTTAGCTACATATACACACATGCACACAGTCACACACATTCATACATACACATGTGTCTGCTTAGCTACATATACACACATGCACACAGTCACACACATTCATACATACACACACATGTCTGCTTAGCTACATATATACACATGCACACAGTCACACACATTCATACATACACACATGTGTCTGCTTAGCTACATATACACACATGCACACAATCACACACATTCATACATACACACATGTGTCTGCTTAGCTACATATACACACATGCACACAGTCACACACATTCATACATACACACATGTGTCTGCTTAGCTACATATACACACATACACACAATCACACACATTCATACATACACACATGTGTCTGCTTAGCTACATATACACACACAATCACACACATTCATACATACACACATGTGTCTGCTTAGCTACATATACACACAATCACACACATTCATACATACACACATGTGTCTGCTTAGCTACATATACACACAATCACACACATTCATACATACACACATGTGTCTGCTTAGCTACATATACACACATGCACACAATCACACACATTCATACATACACACATGTCTGCTTAGCTACATATACACACATATACACACATGCACACAATCACACACATTCATACATACACACGTGTCTGCTTAGCTACATATACACACATGCACACAGTCACACACATTCATACATACACACATGTGTCTGCTTAGCTACATATACACACATGCACACAGTCACACACATTCATACATACACACATGTGTCTGCTTAGCTACATATACACACACAATCACACACATTCATACATACACACATGTGTCTGCTTAGC
Organism: Bombina bombina; assembly: GCF_027579735.1. Lineage (NCBI taxonomy): Eukaryota > Metazoa > Chordata > Amphibia > Anura > Bombinatoridae > Bombina > Bombina bombina. The sequence continues at coordinate 224,718 of NW_026510716.1, forward strand.
TACATATACACACAATCACACACATTCATACATACACACATGTGTCTGCTTAGCTACATATACACACATGCACACAATCACACACATTCATACATACACACATGTCTGCTTAGCTACATATACACACATATACACACATGCACACAATCACACACATTCATACATACACACGTGTCTGCTTAGCTACATATACACACATGCACACAGTCACACACATTCATACATACACACGTGTGACTGCTTAGCTACATATACACACAATCACACACATTCATACATACACACGTGTCTGCTTATCTACATATACACACATGCACACAGTCACACACATTCATACATACATACACACGTGTCTGCTTAGCTACATATACACACATGCACACAATCACACACATTCATACATACACACGTGTCTGCTTATCTACATATACACACATGCACACAGTCACACACATTCATACATACATGTGTCTGCTTAGCTACATATACATACATGCACACAATCACACACATTCATACATACACGCACGTGTCTGCTTAGCTACATATACACACATGCACACAATCACACACATTAATACATACACACGTGTCTGCTTAGCTACATATACACACATGCACACAATCACACACATTCATACATGTGTCTGCTTAGCTACATATACACACATGCACACAGTCACACACATTCATGCAAACACACGTGTCTGCTTAGCTACATAAACACACAATCACACACATTCATACATACACACATGTGTCTGCTTAGCTACATATACACACATGCACACAATCACACACATTCATACATACACACATGTGTCTGCTTAGCTACATATACACACATGCACATAATTACACACATGTGTCTGCTTAGCTACATATACACACAATCACACACATTCATACATACACATGTGTCTGCTTAGCTACATATAAACACATGCACACAGTCACACACAATCATACATACACACACATGTGTCTGCTTAGCTACATATACACACATGCACACAATCACACACATTCATACATACACACATGTGTCTGCTTAGCTACACATACACACATGCACACAATCACACACATTCATACATACACACATGTGTCTGCTTAGCTACATATACACACATGCACACAGTCACACACATTCATACATACACACATGTGTCTGCTTAGCTACATATACACACATGCACACAATCACACACATTCATACACACATGTGTCTGCTTAGCTACATATACACACATGCACACAGTCACACACATTCATACATACACACACATGTCTGCTTAGCTACATATATACACATGCACACAATCACACACATTCATACATACACACGTGTCTGCTTAGCTACATATACACACATGCACACAGTCACACACATTCATACATACACACGTGTCTGCTTAGCTACATATACACACAAGCAAACCCATGTATACACACGTGTCTGCTTAGCTACATATACACACATGCACACAATCACACACATTCATACATACACACATGTCTGCTTAGCTACATATACACACATGCACACAATCACACACATTCATACATACACACATGTCTGCTTAGCTACATATACACACATGCACACAGTCACACACATTCATACACACATGTCTGCTTAGCTACATATACACACATGCACACAGTCACACACATTCATACATACACACATGTGTCTGCTTAGCTACATATACACACATGTGTCTGCTTAGCTACATATACACACATGCACACAGTCACACACATTCATACACACATGTGTCTGCTTAGCTACATATACACACATGCACACAATCACACACATTCATACATACATGTGTCTGCTTAGCTACATATACACACATGCACACAATCACACACATTCATACACACATGTGTCTGCTTAGCTACATATACACACATGCACACAATCACACACATTCATACATACATGTGTCTGCTTAGCTACATATACACACATGCACACAATCACACACATTCATACATACACACATGTGTCTGCTTAGCTACATATACACACATGCACACAATCACACACATGCATACATACACACATGTGTCTGCTTAGCTACATATATACACATGCACACAATCACACACATTCATACATACATGTGTCTGCTTAGCTACATATACACACATGCACACAATCACACACATTCATACATACACACATGTGTCTGCTTAGCTACATATACACACATGCACACAATCACACACATTCATACATACACACATGTGTCTGCTTAGCTACATATACACACATGCACACAATCACACACATTCATACATACATGTGTCTGCTTAGCTACATATACAGGGAGTGCAGAATTATTAGGCAAATGAGTATTTTGACCACATCATCCTCTTTATGCATGTTGTCTTACTCCAAGCTGTATAGGCTCGAAAGCTTACTACCAATTAAGCATATTAGGTGATGTGCATCTCTGTAATGAGAAGGGGTGTGGTCTAATGACATCAACACCCTATATCAGGTGTGCATAATTATTAGGCAACTTCCTTTCCTTTGGCAAAATGGGTCAAAAGAAGGACTTGACAGGCTCAGAAAAGTAAAAAATAGTGAGATATCTTGCAGAGGGATGCAGCACTCTTAAAATTGCAAAGCTTCTGAAGCGTGATCATCGAACAATCAAGCGTTTCATTCAAAATAGTCAACAGGGTTGCAAGAAGCGTGTGGAAAAACCAAGGCGCAAAATAACTGCCAATGAACTGAGAAAAGTCAAGCGTGCAGCTGCCAAGATGCCACTTGCCACCAGTTTGGCCATATTTCAGAGCTGCAACATCACTGGAGTGCCCAAAAGCACAAGGTGTGAAATACTCAGAGACATGGCCAAGGTAAGAAAGGCTGAAAGACGACCACCACTGAACAAGACACACAAGCTGAAACGTCAAGACTGGGCCAATAAATATCTCAAGACTGATTTTTCTAAGGTTTTATGGACTGATGAAATGAGAGTGAGTCTTGTTGGGCCAGATGGATGGGCCCGTGGCTGGATTGGTAAAGGGCAGAGAGCTCCAGTGCGACTCAGACGCCAGCAAGGTGGAGGTGGAGTACTGGTTTGGGCTGGTATCATCAAAGATGAGCTTGTGGGGCCTTTTCGGGTTGAGGATGGAGTCAAGCTCAACTCCCAGTCCTACTGCCAGTTTCTGGAAGACACCTTCTTCAAGCAGTGGTACAGGAAGAAGTCTGCATCCTTCAAGAAAAACATGATTTTCATGCAGGACAATGCTCCATCACACGCGTCCAAGTACTCCACAGCGTGGCTGGCAAGAAAGGGTATAAAAGAAGAAAATCTAATGACATGGCCTCCTTGTTCACCTGATCTGAACCCCATTGAGAACCTGTGGTCCATCATCAAATGTGAGATTTACAAGGAGGGAAAACAGTACACCTCTCTGAACAGTGTCTGGGAGGCTGTGGTTGCTGCTGCACGCAATGTTGATGGTGAACAGATCAAAACACTGACAGAATCCATGGATGGCAGGCTTTTGAGTGTCCTTGCAAAGAAAGGTGGCTATATTGGTCACTGATTTGTTTTTGAATGTCAGAAATGTATATTTGTGAATGTTGAGATGTTATATTGGTTTCACTGGTAAAAATAAATAATTGAAATGGGTATATATTTGTTTTTTGTTAAGTTGCCTAATAATTATGCACAGTAATAGTCACCTGCACACACAGATATCCCCCTAAAATAGCTATAACTAAAAACAAACTAAAAACTACTTCCAAAACTATTCAGCTTTGATATTAATGAGTTTTTTGGGTTCATTGAGAACATGGTTGTTGTTCAATAATAAAATTAATCCTCAAAAATACAACTTGCCTAATAATTCTGCACTCCCTGTACACACATGCAAACAATCACACACATTCAAACATACACACATGTGTCTGCTTAGCTACATATACACACATGCACACAATCACACACATTCATACATACACACATGTGTCTGCTTATCTACATATACACACATGCACACAATCACACACATTCATACATACACACATGTGTCTGCTTAGCTACATATACACACATGCACACAATCACACACATTCATACATACACACATGTGTCTGCTTAGCTACATATACACACATGCACACAGTCACACACATTCATACATACACACATGTGACTGCTTAGCTACATATACACACATGCACACAATCACACACATTCATACATACATGTGTCTGCTTAGCTACATATACACACATGCACACAATCACACACATTCATACATACACACATGTGTCTGCTTAGCTACATATACACACATGCACACAATCACACACATTCATACATACACACATGTGTCTGCTTATCTACATATACACACATGCACACAGTCACACACATTCATACATACACACACATGTCTGCTTAGCTACATATACACACATATACACACATGCACACAATCACACACATTCATGCATACACACATGTGTCTGCTTAGCTACATATACACACAATCACACATACACACATGTGTCTGCTTAGCTACATATACACACATGCACACAATCACACACATTCATACATACACACATGTGTCTGCTTAGCTACATATACACACATGCACACAGTCACACACATTCATACACACACACACATGTGTCTGCTTAGCTACTTATACACACATGCACACAATCACACACATTCATACATACATGTGTCTGCTTAGCTACATATACACACATGCACACAGTCACACACATTCATACATACATGTGTCTGCTTAGCTACATATACACACATGCACACAATCACACACATTCATACATACACACATGTGTCTGCTTAGCTACATATACACACATGCACACAATCACACACATTCATACACACATGTGTCTGCTTAGCTACATATACACACATGCACACAATCACACACATTCATACACACATGTGTCTGCTTAGCTACATATATACACATGCACACAGTCACACACATTCATACATACACACACATGTGTCTGCTTAGCTACATATACACACATGCACACAATCACACACATTCATACATACACACATGTGTCTGCTTAGCTACATATACACACATGCACACAATCACACACATTCATACATACACACATGTGTCTGCTTAGCTACATATACACACATGCACACAATCACACACACACACATGTGTCTGCTTAGCTACATATACACACATGCAAACAATCACACACACATGTGTCTGCTTAGCTACATATACACACATGCACACAGTCACACACATTCATACATACACACATGTGTCTGCTTAGCTACATATACACACATGCACACAATCACACACATTCATACATACACACATGTGTCTGCTTAGCTACATATACACACATGCACACAGTCACACACATTCATACATACACACATGTGTCTGCTTAGCTACATATACACACAGTCACACATACACACATGTGTCTGCTTAGCTACATATACACACATGCACACAGTCACACACATTCATACATACACACATGTCTGCTTAGCTACATATACACACATGCACACAATCACACACATTCATACATACACACATGTGTCTGCTTAGCTACATATACACACATGCACACAGTCACACACATTCATACATACACACATGTGTCTGCTTAGCTACATATACACACAATCACACACATTCATACATACACACGTGTCTGCTTAGCTACATATATACACACATGCACACAGTCACACACATTCATACATACACACATGTGTCTGCTTAGCTACATATACACACAATCACACACATTCATACATACACATGTGTCTGCTTAGCTACATATACACACATGCACACAATCACACACATTCATACATACACACATGTGTCTGCTTAGCTACATATACACACAGTCACATACATTCATACATACACACATGTGTCTGCTTAGCTACATATACACACAATCACACACATTCATACATACACACACGTGTCTGTTTAGCTACATATACACACATGCACACAATCACACACATTCATACATACACACACGTGTCTGCTTAGCTACATATACACACATGCACACAATCACACACATTCATACATACACACATGTGTCTGCTTAGCTACATATACACACATGCACACAATCACACACATTCATACATACACACATGTGTCTGCTTAGCTACATATACACACATGGAAACAATCACACACATTCATACATACACACATGTGTCTGCTTAGCTACATATACACACATGTGTCTGCTTAGCTACATATACACACATGCACACAATCACACACATTCATACATACACATGTGTCTGCTTAGCTACATATACACACATGCACACAATCACACACATGTGTCTGCTTAGCTACATATACACACATGCACACAATCACACACATTCATACATACACACATGTGTCTGCTTGGCTACATATACACACATGCACACAATCACACACATTCATACATACATGTGTCTGCTTAGCTACACATACACACATGCACACAATCACACACATTCATACATACACACATGTGTCTGCTTAGCTACATATACACACATGCACACAATCACACACATTCATACATACACACATGTGTCTGCTTAGCTACATATACACACATGCACACAGTCACACACATTCATACATGCATGTGTCTGCTTAGCTACATATACACACATGCACACAATCACACACATTCATACATACACACATGTGTCTGCTTAGCTACATATACACACATGCACACAATCACACACATTCATACACACATGTGTCTGCTTAGCTACATATACACACATGCACACAGTCACACACATTCATACATACACACATGTGTCTGCTTAGCTACATATACACACATGCACACAGTCACACACATTCATACATACACACATGTGTCTGCTTAGCTACATATACACACATGCACACAATCACACACACATGTGTCTGCTTAGCTACATATACACACATGCACACAATCACACACACATGTGTCTGCTTATCTACATATACACATGCACACAGTCACACACATTCATACATACACACATGTGTCTGCTTAGCTACATATACACACATGCACACAATCACACACATTCATACATACACACGTGTCTGCTTAGCTACATATACACACATGCACACAGTCACACACATTCATACATACACACATGTGTCTGCTTAGCTACATATACACACATGCACACAATCACACACATTCATACATACACACATGTGTCTGCTTAGCTACATATACACACATGGAAACAATCACACACATTCATACATACACACATGTGTCTGCTTAGCTACATATACACACATGTGTCTGCTTAGCTACATATACACACATGCACACAATCACACACATTCATACATACACATGTGTCTGCTTAGCTACATATACACACATGCACACAATCACACACATGTGTCTGCTTAGCTACATATACACACATGCACACAATCACACACATTCATACATACACACATGTGTCTGCTTATCTACATATACACACATGCACACAATCACACACATTCATACATACATGTGTCTGCTTAGCTACACATACACACATGCACACAATCACACACATTCATACATACACACATGTGTCTGCTTATCTACATATACACACATGCACACAATCACACACATTCATACATACACACACGTGTCTGCTTAGCTACATATACACACAGTCACACACATTCATACATACACATGTGTCTGCTTAGCTACATATACACACATGCACACAATCACACACATTCATACATACACACATGGGTCTGCTTAGCTACATATACACACAAGCAAACCCATGTATACACACGTGTCTGCTTAGCTACATATACACACATGCACACAATCACACACATTCATACATACACACACGTGTCTGCTTAGCTACATATACACACAGTCACACACATTCATACATACACATGTGTCTGCTTAGCTACATATACACACATGCACACAATCACACACATTCATACATACACACACGTGTCTGCTTAGCTACATATACACACATGCACACAGTCACACACATTCATACACACACGTGTCTGCTTAGCTACATATACACACATGCACACAATCACACACATTCATACATACACACACGTGTCTGCTTAGCTACATATACACACACATGCACACAGTCACACACATTCATACATACACACACACACGTCTGCTTAGCTACATATACACACATGCACACAATCACACATGTGTCTGCTTAGCTACATATACACACATGCACACAATCACACACATTCATACATACACACATGTGTCTGCTTAGCTACATATACACACATGCACACAATCACACACATTCATACATACACACATGTGTCTGCTTAGCTACATATACACACATGCACACAATCACACACATTCATACATACACACATGTGTCTGCTTAGCTACATATACACACACAATCGCACACATTCATACATACACACATGTGTCTGCTTAGCTACATATACACACACAATCACACACATTCATACATACACACATGTGTCTGCTTAGCTACATATACACACAATCACACACATGTGTCTGCTTAGCTACATATACACACATGCACACAATCACACACATTCATACATACACACACGTGTCTGCTTAGCTACATATACACACACATGCACACAGTCACACACATTCATACATACACACACACACACATGTCTGCTTAGCTACATATACACACATGCACACAGTCACACACATTCATACACACATGTGTCTGCTTAGCTACATATACACACATGCACACAGTCACACACATTCATACACACATGTGTCTGCTTAGCTACATATACACACATGCACACAGTCACACACATTCATACACACATGTGTCTGCTTAGCTACATATACACACATGCACACAGTCACACACATTCATACACACATGTGTCTGCTTAGCTACATATACACACATGCACACAGTCACACACATTCATACATAGATGTGTGCATTTCTCTGGTGTGAGTGCTACATGCGCGTTCCTCTTGTGTGGGTGCTAGGTTTGTGTTCCTATGGTGTGGGCGATACATGTGTGCGTTCCCCTAATGTGGGCGATACATGTACGTTATTCTGGTATAGGTGCTAGGTTTGTGTTCCTCTGGTGTGGGTGCTACATGTGCATTCCTCTGGTGTGGGCATTATGTGTGCGTTACTCTGGTATAGGTGCTAGGTTTGTGTTCCTCTGGTGTGGGCGATACGTGTGCGTTACTCTGGTATGGGTGCTAGGTTTGTGTTCCTCTGGCGTGGGCGATACATGTGCATTCCTCTGGTGTGAGCAATACATGTACGTTACTCTGGTATAGGCACTAGGTTTGTGTTCCTCTGATGTAGGTGCTACATGTGCGTGCCCCTAGTTTGGGCGATATGTGTACGTTATTCTGGTATAGGCGCTAGGTTTGTGTTCCTCTGGTGTGGGTGATATATGTGCGTTCTTCTGGTGTGGGCGCTATGTGTGTGTTCCTCTGGTGTGGGCGCTATGTGTGCGTTCCTCTGGTGTGGGCGCTATGTGTGCATTCCTCTGGTGTGGGCGCTATGTGTGCGTTCCTCTGGTGTGGGCGCTATGTGTGCGTTCCTCTGGTGTGGGCGCTTTGTGTGCGTTCCTCTGGTGTGGGCGCTTTGTGTGCGTTCCTCTGGTGTGGGCGCTATGTGTGCGTTCCTCTGGTGTGGGCGCTATGTGTGCATTCCTCTGGTGTGGGCGCTATGTGTGCGTTCCTCTGGTGTGGGCGCTATGTGTGCGTTCCTCTGGTGTGGGCGCTATGTGTGCGTTCCTCTGGTGTGGGCGCTATGTGTGCGTTCCTCTGGTGTGGGCGCTATGTGTGCGTTCCTCTGGTGTGGGCGCTATGTGTGCATTCCTCTGGTGTGGGCGCTACACGTGTGTTTCCCTTGGTGCACCATACCTTGCTGTTACTGCAGCTGTTCTCTGTTCCTACTATGTGATGCCCCAGGAGTTCTCATTTCACTCTAACATGCAGTGATGTGTGTAGCTGGAGAAGGCTCTGACAGGAGTTATCATAGTCGTGCCAGGCTTATCCAATGCTGTTGGGATAATATCAGCATGAGAGAGACAGAATATGTCTGTAGTGCCTGAGATAAATAATATAAAGATGAACTCCCGCATCACTGACCTTTCAACATTAAGAGCCAACATGGTCTTGTCAGATGAGGCTGCTGGAGTGACAGGTCATTTATCTGATTGCCAATGATTTTACATCCCAGATGGGCTGCGAGCTGCTGTGTTTGACTCTTTACACATCTGATTTATGAGCGTCGGCCAGGCAGATTGCTGCATTAGTGTAACTGGTGTAGAGATGTGCTGGGATCCACTGGGGACCAGACAAGCAAAGTCCTTCAGAAAATGAGGCCATGGGTCAGATGTGCCACCTTGTGATTATGCAGGGCACCTTGTCACTGATGTAAAGGATGTTTGTGTACTCCATCACCTGGTATCTTAAGCAGAAAATGTCCATGGCTGCAAAATCATATTAGTACTGTCACCAGAAGTGATAGTGTTAAGTCTTCAGCCAGTTATTATATGATAATACAGCTGTCTTCTGTGCATTTGATTTAGATTGTGGCGTTCTGTCAAACTGTACAATGCAGAGGAAATAAGTGACTCATAGTTCCACTCTCTCATTCACTGCCCCCTTTGTCTCACTCTCATTCACTCCTCCTGTCCCACTCTCTCATTCACTTGCCCCTCTGTCTCACTCTCATTCACTCTCCCTGTTCCACTCTCTCATTCACTATCCCCTCTGTCCCACTCTCATTCACTCCCCCTGTCCCACTCTCTCATTCACTGCCCCCTGTCTCACTCTCATTCACTCTCCCTGTCCCACTCTCATTCACTCCCCCTGTTCCACTCTCTCATTCACTGCCCCCTCTGTCTCACTCTCATTCACTCCCTCTGTCCCACTCTCTCATTCACTGCCCCCTCTGTCTCACTCTCATTCACTCCCCTTATCCCACTCTCTCATTCACTGCCCCCTGTCTCACTCTCATTCACTCTCCCTGTCCCACTCTCATTCACTCCCCCTGTTCCACTCTCTCATTCACTGCCCCCTCTGTCTCACTCTCATTCACTCCCTCTGTCCCACTCTCTCATTCACTGCCCCCTCTGTCCCACTCTCATTCACTCCCCTTATCCCACTCTCTCATTCACTGCCCCCTGTCTCACTCTCATTCACTCTCCCTGTCCCACTCTCATTCACTCTCCCTGCCCTACGCTCATCCACTCCCCCTGTCCCACTCTCATTCACTCCCCCTGTCCCACTCTCTCATTCACTGCCCCCTCTGTCTTACTCTCATTCACTCGCCCTGTCCCACTCTCTCATTCACTGCCCCTTTTATCTCACTCTCATTCACTCCCCCTGTCCCACTCTCTCATTCACTGCCCCTTTTATCTCACTCTCATTCACTCCCCCTGTCCCACTCTCATTCACTGTCCCCTCTGTCTCACTCTCATTCACCCCCACCCTGTCCCACTCTCTTATTCACTTCTCCCTCTATTTCTCATTCACTTCCCCAATGCCTCACTCACTCATTCAGTTCACCTTCTGCCTAATACTCTATCATTCACTCCACTTCTGTTCTTTAGTCCCCCTACTCTCATATCTCTTTCCTCCCTCTATCACTCTGTCATTTAATTATCCCTAATCTCATTCACTTCTCCCCATCTAGTATTAATAAATGTGACACACACACAGGCTGATAATGACTTATAAACAGTCATTTAGACCTCAATTACATACTTGGCGACGTGCACAAAAAACAGTGTCGCAAAGGTTTTCCCAAATCAACCAATCACAAACCTGGCGCAGCAGACAAGTTATGCGCGTAGATTTTTCACAGTGTGCACATTTTTTACTCCCATAGACTAACATAGAACTGACGTCGGAAGTCAGAATCATAAAGGCAGCACATGGACTTATGTGTTAAGTGATCTTTATTTACCGACTATTTATACATTTGTGTTATTAATTCACCAGTGTGTAGTGATCTTTATTTACCGACTATTTATACATTTGTGTTATTAATTCACCAGTGTGTAGTGATCTTTATTTACCGACTATTTATACATTTGTGTTATTAATTCACCAGTGTGTAGTGATCTTTATTTACCGACTATTTATACATTTGTGTTATTAATTCACCAGTGTGTAGTGATCTTTATTTATCAGCTATTTATACATTTGTGTTATTAATTCACCAGTGTGTAGTGATCATTATTTCACAGTTATTTATACATTTGTGTTATTAATTCACCAGTGTGTAGTGATCTTTATTTATCAGCTATTTCTCTTGTTAAGTGTATCCAGTCCACGGATCATCCATTACTTATGGGATATTAACTCCTCCCCAACAGGAAGTGCAAGAGGATTCACCCAGCAGAGCTGCTATATAGCTCCTCCCCTAACTGCCATTACCAGTCATTCTCTTGCACCCAACGAATAGATAGGATGTGTGAGAGGACTGTGGTGATTATACTTAGTTTCATACCTTCAATCAAAAGTTTGTTATTTTATAATAGCACCGGAGTGTGTTATTCCTTCTCTGGTAGAATTTGAAGAAGAATCTACCTGAGTTTTTCTATGATTTTAGCCGGAGTAGTTAAGATCATATTGCTGTTTCTCGGCCATCTGAGGAGAGGTAAACTTCAGATCAGGGGACAGCGGGCAGATTAATCTGCAAAGAGGTATGTAGCAGCTTATTATTTTCTGACAATGGAATTGATGAGAAAATTCTGCCATACCGATATAATGTAAACTCAGCCTTAAATGCAGTAGCAGCAACTGGTATCAGGCTGTCATGTATGTATATTTTACACTTCAGTATTCTGGGGAATGGCACTTCACTGGAATTATACTGTATGCATAAAACTTTAGCCTAATTTGCAGGGACTAGCAACAGGCTTTTTAATAACACTCAATTTATTAATGTTAAACGTTTTTTGCTGGCATGTAAAATCGTTTAATTTTCTGAGGTACTGGGTGAAAAAATGTTTTGGGCACTATTTTTTTCCACTTGGCAGTCGTTTTATTTAATTTATGACAGTTTACTGATCTCTCTCACTGTTATGTGTGAGGGGGAGGGGCCTTTTTTGGCTCTTTTGCTATGCATCAAAAAATTCAGTCAGAAGTTTATTGTCTTCCCTGCATGATCCGGTTCATCTCTACAGAACTCAGGGGTCTTCAAAACTTGTTTTGAGGGAGGTAATCACTCACAGCAGAGCTGTGAGATTGTAGTTGACTGTGATAAAAAAAAAAAAAACGTTTATTTCTGTATTTTTTTTTTTTTTTTTTTCTGCTATCAGGGTTAGTTATCCTTTGCTAATGGGAGCAATCCTTTGCTAAAATTGTGTTTTTTTCAAAGATTTGATGCTATAACTTTTCAGTTTATTAATTTTCAACTGTCATAACTTTTTCTGTGCTTCTTATAGGCACAGTACGTTTTCATATTATAGTAAATTACTTGAAAAGTATTTCCAAGTTGCTAGTTTATTTGCTAGTGTGTTAAACATGTCTGATTCAGAGGAAGATATCTGTGCTATATGTGCTAAAGCCAAAGTGGAGCCCAATAGAAATTTATGTACTAACTGTATTGATGCTACTTTAAATAAAAGTCAATCTGTACAAATTGAACATATTTCACCAAACAACGAGGGGAGAGTTATGCCGACTAACTCGCCTCACGTGTCAGTACCTGCATCTCCCGCTCGGGAGGTGCGTGATATTGTAGCGCCGAGTACATCTGGGCGGCCATTACAAATCACATTACAGGATATGGCTACTGTTATGACTGAAGTTTTGGCTAAATTACCAGAACTAAGAGGTAAGCGTGATCACTCTGGGGTGAGAACAGAGTGCGCTGATAATATTAGGGCCATGTCAGACACTGCGTCACAATTTGCAGAACATGAGGACGGAGAGCTTCATTCTGCGGGTGACGGTTCTGATCCAAACAAACTGGATTCAGATATTTCAAATTTTAAATTTAAGCTGGAAAACCTCCGTGTATTACTAGGGGAGGTGTTAGCGGCTCTGAATGATTGTAACACAGTTGCAATACCAGAGAAAATGTGTATGTTGGATAAATATTTTGCGGTACCGGCGAGTACTGACGTTTTTCCTATACCTAAGAGACTTACTGAAATTGTTACTAAGGAGTGGGATAGACCCGGTGTGCCGTTCTCACCCCCTCCGATATTTAGAAAGATGTTTCCAATAGACGCCACCACACGGGACTTATGGCAAACGGTCCCTAAGGTGGAGGGAGCAGGTTCTACTTTAGCTAAGCGTACCACTATCCCGGTGGAGGATAGCTGTGCCTTTTCAGATCCAATGGATAAAAAGTTAGAGGGTTACCTTAAGAAAATGTTTGTTCAACAAGGTTTTATATTGCAACCTCTTGCATGCATTGCGCCTGTCACGGCTGCAGCAGCATTTTGGTTTGAGTCTCTGGAAGAGACACTTGAATCAGCTCCATTAGATGAGATTACACACAAGCTTAATGCCCTTAAGTTAGCTAACTCATTTATTTCAGATGCCGTAGTACATTTAACTAAACTTACGGCTAAGAATTCCGGATTCGCCATTCAGGCACGCAGAGCACTGTGGCTAAAATCCTGGTCAGCTGACGTTACTTCTAAATCTAAATTGCTTAATATACCTTTCAAAGGGCAGACCTTATTCGGGCCCGGGTTGAAAGAAATTATCGCTGACATTACAGGAGGTAAAGGCCATGCCCTGCCTCAAGACAGAGCCAAACCTAAGGCTAGACAGTCTAATTTTCGTTCCTTTCGTAATTTCAAAGCAGGAGCAGCATCAACTTCCTCTGCACCAAAACAGGAAGGAGCTGTTGCTCGCTACAGACAAGGCTGGAGACCTAACCAGTCCTGGAACAAGGGCAAGCAGGCCAGGAAACCTGCTGCTGCCCCTAAGACAGCATGAATCGAGGGCCCCCGATCCGGGAACGGATCTAGTGGGGGGCAGACTTTCTCTCTTCGCCCAGGCTTGGGCAAGAGATGTCCAGGATCCCTGGGCGTTAGAGATCATATCTCAGGGATACCTTCTAGACTTCAAATTCTCTCCCCCAAGAGGGAGATTTCATCTGTCAAGGTTGTCAACAAACCAAATAAAGAAAGAGGCGTTTCTACGCTGCGTACAAGATCTTTTATTAATGGGAGTGATCCATCCGGTTCCGCGGTCGGAACAAGGACAAGGGTTTTACTCAAATCTGTTTGTGGTTCCCAAAAAAGAGGGAACTTTCAGGCCAATCTTGGATTTAAAGATCCTAAACAAATTCCTAAAAGTTCCATCGTTCAAAATGGAAACTATTCGGACAATTTTACCCATGATCCAAAAGGGTCAGTACATGACCACAGTGGATTTAAAGGATGCTTACCTTCACATACCGATTCACAAAGATCATTACCGGTATCTAAGGTTTGCCTTTCTAGACAGGCATTACCAGTTTGTAGCTCTTCCATTCGGATTGGCTACGGCTCCGAGAATCTTCACAAAGGTTCTGGGTGCTCTTCTGGCGGTACTAAGACCGCGAGGAATTGCGGTAGCTCCGTACCTAGACGACATTCTGATACAAGCTTCAAGCTTTCAAACTGCCAAGTCTCATACAGAGTTAGTACTGGCATTTCTAAGGTCGCATGGATGGAAGGTGAACGAAAAGAAGAGTTCTCTCTTTCCACTCACAAGAGTTCCCTTCTTGGGGACTCTTATAGATTCTGTAGAAATGAAGATTTACCTGACAGAAGACAGGTTAACAAAGCTTCAAAATGCATGCCGTGTCCTTCATTCCATTCAACAACCGTCAGTAGCTCAATGCATGGAGGTGATCGGCTTAATGGTAGCAGCAATGGACATAGTACCCTTTGCACGCCTACATCTCAGACCGCTGCAATTGTGCATGCTAAGTCAGTGGAATGGGGATTACTCAGACTTGTCCCCTACTCTGAATCTGGATCAAGAGACCAGAAATTCTCTTCTATGGTGGCTTTCTCGGCCACATCTGTCCAGGGGGATGCCATTCAGCAGGCCGGACTGGACAATTGTAACAACAGACGCCAGCCTACTAGGTTGGGGCGCTGTCTGGAATTCTCTGAAGGCTCAGGGACAATGGAATCAGGAGGAGAGTCTCCTACCAATAAACATTCTGGAATTGAGAGCAGTTCTCAATGCCCTTCTGGCTTGGCCCCAGTTAACAACTCGGGGGTTCATCAGGTTTCAGTCGGACAACATCACAACTGTAGCTTACATCAACCATCAGGGAGGGACAAGAAGCTCCCTAGCAATGATGGAAGTATCAAAGATAATTCGCTGGGCAGAGTCTCACTCTTGCCACCTGTCAGCAATCCACATCCCGGGAGTGGAGAACTGGGAGGCGGATTTCTTAAGTCGTCAGACTTTTCATCCGGGGGAGTGGGAACTTCATCCGGAGGTCTTTGCCCAAATACTTCGACGTTGGGGCAAACCAGAGATAGATCTCATGGCGTCTCGACAGAACGCCAAGCTTCCTCGTTACGGGTCCAGATCCAGGGATCCGGGAGCGGTTCTGATAGATGCTTTGACAGCACCTTGGACCTTCGGGATGGCTTATGTGTTTCCACCCTTCCCGATGCTTCCTCGATTGATTGCCAGAATCAAACAGGAGAGAGCATCAGTGATTCTAATAGCGCCTGCATGGCCACGCAGGACTTGGTATGCAGATCTAGTGGACATGTCATCCTGTCCACCTTGGTCGCTACCTCTGAAACAGGACCTTCTGATCCAGGGTCCCTTCAAACATCAAAATCTAATTTCTCTGAAGCTGACTGCTTGGAAATTGAACGCTTGATTTTATCAAAACGTGGTTTTTCTGAGTCAGTTATTGATACCTTAATACAGGCTAGGAAGCCTGTTACCAGAAAGATTTACCATAAGATATGGCGCAAATACTTATATTGGTGCGAATCCAAGAGTTACTCATGGAGTAAGGTTAGGATTCCGAGGATATTGTCTTTTCTACAAGAAGGTTTAGAAAAGGGTTTATCCGCTAGTTCCTTAAAGGGACAGATTTCAGCTCTGTCCATTCTGTTACACAAACGTCTGTCAGAAGTTCCGGACGTTCAAGCTTTTTGTCAGGCTTTAGCTAGGATCAAGCCTGTGTTTAAAACTGTTGCTCCACCATGGAGTTTGAACTTAGTTCTTAATGTTTTACAGGGGGTTCCGTTTGAACCCCTTCATTCCATTGATATCAAGTTGTTATCTTGGAAAGTTCTGTTTTTAATGGCGATTTCCTCGGCTCGAAGAGTCTCTGAGTTATCTGCCTTACATTGTGATTCTCCTTATCTGATTTTTCATTCAGACAAGGTAGTTCTGCGTACTAAACCTGGGTTCCTACCTAAGGTGGTCACTAACAGGAATATCAATCAAGAGATTGTGGTTCCATCTTTGTGTCCTAATCCTTCTTCGAAAAAGGAACGTCTGCTACACAATCTAGATGTAGTCCGTGCCCTGAAATTTTATCTACAGGCAACTAAGGATTTTCGACAAACGTCTTCCCTGTTTGTCGTTTATTCTGGTCAGAGGAGAGGTCAAAAAGCTTCGGCTACCTCTCTCTCCTTTTGGCTTCGTAGCATAATACGGTTAGCCTATGAGACTGCTGGACAGCAGCCTCCTGAAAGAAATACAGCACATTCTACTAGAGCTGTGGCTTCCACTTGGGCCTTTAAGAATGAGGCTTCTGTTGAACAGATTTCCAAGGCTGCAACTTGGTCTTCTCTTCATATTTTTTCCAAATTTTACAAATTTGACACTTTTGCT
This sequence comes from Bombina bombina, assembly GCF_027579735.1. Classification (NCBI taxonomy): domain Eukaryota; kingdom Metazoa; phylum Chordata; class Amphibia; order Anura; family Bombinatoridae; genus Bombina; species Bombina bombina. The sequence continues at coordinate 242,623 of NW_026510716.1, forward strand.
TCTTCGGAGGCTGTTTTTGGGAGAAAGGTTCTTCAGGCAGTGGTTCCTTCCGTATAAAGAGCCTGCCTGTCCCTCCCGTCATCCGTGTACTTTAGCTTTGGTATTGGTATCCCATAAGTAATGGATGATCCGTGGACTGGATACACTTAACAAGAGAAAACATAATTTATGCTTACCTGATAAATTTATTTCTCTTGTAGTGTATCCAGTCCACGGCCCGCCCTGTCACTTTAAGGCAGGTAATTTTTCCATTAAACTACAGTCACCACTGCACCCTATGGTTTTCCTTTCTCTGCATGTTTTCGGTCGAATGACTGGTAATGGCAGTTAGGGGAGGAGCTATATAGCAGCTCTGCTGGGTGAATCCTCTTGCACTTCCTGTTGGGGAGGAGTTAATATCCCATAAGTAATGGATGATCCGTGGACTGGATACACTACAAGAGAAATAAATTTATCAGGTAAGCATAAATTATGTTTTATACATTTGTGTTATTAATTCACCAGTGTGTAGTGATCTTTATTTATCAGCCATTTATACATTTGTGTTATTAATTCACCAGTGTGTAGTGATCTTTATTTATCAGCTATTTATACATTTGTGTTATTAATTCACCAGTGTGTAGTGATCTTTATTTACCGACTATTTATACATTTGTGTTATTAATTCACCAGTGTGTAGTGATTTTTATTTATCAGCTATTTATACATTTGTGTCATTAATTCACCAGTGTGTAGTGATCTTTATTTATCAGCTATTTATACATTTGTGTTATTAATTCACCAGTGTGTAGTGATCTTTATTTACCGACTATTTATACATTTGTGTTATTAATTCACCAGTGTGTAGTGATCTTTATTTATCAGCTATTTATACATTTGTGTTATTAATTCACCAGTGTGTAGTGATCTTTATTTATCAGCTATTTATACATTTGTGTTATTAATTCACCAGTGTGTAATGATCTTTATTCCCAGCTATTTATACATTTGTGTTATTAATTCACCAGTGTGTAGTGATCTTTATATCCAGCTATTTATACATTTGTGTTATTAATTCACCAGTGTGTAGTGATCTTTATTTATATCAGCTATTTATACATTTGTGTTATTAATTCACCAGTGTGTAATGATCTTTATTCCCAGCTATTTATACATTTGTGTTATTAATTCACCAATGTGTAGTGATCTTTATTTATATCAGCTATGTATACATTTGTGTTATTAATTCACCAGTGTGTAGTGATCTTTATTTATATCAGCTATTTATACATTTGTGTTATTAATTCACCAGTGTGTAATAATCTTTATTCCCAGCTATTTATACATTTGTGTTATTAATTCACCAATGTGTAGTGATCTTTATTTATATCAGCTATTTATACATTTGTGTTATTAATTCACCAATGTGTAGTGATCTTTATTTATATCAGCTATGTATACATTTGTGTTATTAATTCACCAGTGTGTAGTGATCTTTATTTATATCAGCTATTTATACATTTGTGTTATTAATTCACCAGTGTGTAATGATCTTTATTCCCAGCTATTTATACATTTGTGTTATTAATTCACCAGTGTGTAGTAATCTTTATTTATCAGCTATTTATAAATTTGTGTTATTAATTCACCAGTGTGTAGTGATCTTTATTTATCAGCTATTTATACATTTGTGTTATTAATTCACCAGTGTGTAGTAATCTTTATTTCCAGCTATTTGTACATTTGTGTTGTTAATTCACCAGTGTGTAGTGATCTTTATTTATCAGCTATTTATACATTTGTGTTATTAATTCACCAATGTGTAGTAATCTTTATTTCCAGCTATTTATACATTTGTGTTATTAATTCACCAGTGTTTAGTGATCTTTATTTATTCATTTGTGTTATTAATTCACCAGAGTGTAGTGATCTTTATTTCCAGCTATTTATACATTTGTGTTATTAATTCACCAGTGTGTAGTGATCTTTATTTACCGACTATTTATACATTTGTGTTATTATTTCACCAGTGTGTAGTAATCTTTATTTCCAGCTATGTATACATTTGTGTTATTAATTCACCAGTGTGTAGTGATCTTTATTTCCAGCTATTTATACATTTGTGTTATTAATTCACCAGTGTGTAGTGATCTTTATTTATCAGCTATTTATACATTTGTGTTATTAATTCACCAGTGTGTAGTGATCTTTATTTATATCAGCTATTTATACATTTGTGTTATTAATTCACCAGTGTGTAGTGATCTTTATTCCCAACTATTTATACATTTGTGTTATTAATTCACCAGTGTGTAGTAATCTTTATTTCCAGCTATTTATACATTTGTGTTATTAATTCACCAGTGTGTAGTGATCTTTATTTATCAGCTATTTATACACTTGTGTTATTAATTCACCAGTGTGTAGTGATCTTTATTTATCGGCTATTTATACGTTTGTGTTATTAATTCACCAGTGTGTAGTAATCTTTATTTCCAGCTATTTATACATTTGTGTTATTAATTCACCAGTGTTTAGTGATCTTTATTTATCAGCTATTTATACATTTGTGTCATTAATTCACCAGTGTGTAGTGATCTTTATTTATCAGCTATTTATACATTTGTGTTATTAATTCACCAGTGTGTAGTGATCTTTATTTATCAGCTATTTATACACTTGTGTTATTAATTCACCAGTGTGTAGTGATCTTTATTTATCGGCTATTTATACGTTTGTGTTATTAATTCACCAGTGTGTAGTAATCTTTATTTCCAGCTATTTATACATTTGTGTTATTAATTCACCAGTGTTTAGTGATCTTTATTTATCAGCTATTTATACATTTGTGTTATTAATTCACCAATGTGTAGTAATCTTTATTTCCAGCTATTTATACATTTGTGTTATTAATTCACCAGTGTGTAGTGATCTTTATTTATACATTTGTGTTATTTATTCACCAGTGTGTAGTGATCTTTATTTATCAGCTATTTATACATTTGTTTTATTAATTCACCAGTGTGTAGTGATCTTTATCAGCTATTTATACATTTGTGTTATTAATTCACCAGTGTGTAGTGATCTTTATTTATCAGCTATTTATACATTTGTGTTATTAATTCACCAGTGTGTAGTGATCTTTATTTCACAGCTGTTTATACATTTGTGTTATTTATTCACCAGTGTGTAGTGATCTTTATTTATCAGCTATTTATACATTTGTTTTATTAATTCACCAGTGTGTAGTGATCTTTATCAGCTATTTATACATTTGTGTTATTAATTCACCAGTGTGTAGTGATCTTTATTTATCAGCTATTTATACATTTGTGTTATTAATTCACCAGTGTGTAGTGATCTTTATTTATCAGCTATTTATACATTTGTGTTATTAATTCACCAGTGTGTAGTGATCTTTATTTCACAGCTGTTTATACATTTGTGTTATTTATTCACCAGTGTGTAGTGATCTTTATTTATCAGCTATTTATACATTTGTTTTATTAATTCACCAGTGTGTAGTGATCTTTATTTATCAGCTATTTATACATTTGTGTTATTAATTCACCAGTGTGTAGTGATCTTTATTTATCAGCTATTTATACATTTGTGTTATTAATTCACCAGTGTGTAGTGATCTTTATTTATCAGCTATTTATACATTTGTGTTATTAATTCACCAGTGTGTAGTGATCTTTATTTACCGACTATTTATACATTTGTGTTATTAATTCACCAGTGTGTAGTGATCTTTATTTATCAGCTATTTATACATTTGTGTTATTAATTCACCAGTGTGTAGTGATCTTTATTTATCGGCTATTTATACATTTGTGTTATTAATTCACCAGTGTGTAGTGATCTTTATTTACCGACTATTTATACATTTGTGTTATTAATTCACCAGTGTGTAGTGATCTTTATTTATCAGCTATTTATACATTTGTGTTATTAATTCACCAGTGTGTAGTGATCTTTATTTATCAGCTATTTATACATTTGTGTTATTAATTCACCAGTGTGTAGTGATCTTTATTTACCGACTATTTATACATTTGTGTTATTAATTCACCAGTGTGTAGTGATCTTTATTTATCAGCTATTTATACATTTGTGTTATTAATTCACCAGTGTGTAGTGATTTTTATTTATCGGCTATTTATACATTTGTGTTATTATTTCACCAGTGTAGTGATTTTTATTTATCGGCTATTTATACATTTGTGTTATTAATTCACCAGTGTGTAGTGATCTTTATTTCCAGCTATGTATACATTTGTGTTATTAATTCACCAGTGTGTAGTGATCTTTATTTATCAGCTATTTATACATTTGTGTTATTAATTCACCAGTGTGTAGTGATCTTTATCAGCTATTTATACATTTGTGTTATTAATTCACCAGTGTTTAGTGATCTTTATTTATCAGCTATTTATACATTTGTGTTATTATTTCACCAGTGTGTAGTAATCTTTATTTATCAGCTATTTATACATTTGTGTTATTAATTTACCAGTGTGTAGTAATCTTTATTTATCAGCTATTTATACATTTGTGTTATTAATTCACCAGTGTGTAGTGATCTTTATTTATCGGCTATTCATACATTTGTGTTATTAATTCACCAGTGTGTAGTGATTTTTATTTATCGGCTATTCATACATTTGTGTTATTAATTCACCAGTGTGTAGTGATCTTTATTTATCGGCTATTTATACATTTGTGTTATTAATTCGCCAGTGTGTAGTGATCTTTATTTCCAGCTATTTATACATTTGTGTTATTAATTCGCCAGTGTGTAGTGATCTTTATTTCCAGCTATTTATACATTTGTGTTATTAATTCACCAGTGTGTAGTGATCTTTATTTATCAGCTATTTATACATTTGTGTTATTAATTCACCAGTATGTAGTGATTTTTATTTATCGGCTATTTATACATTTGTGTTATTAATTCACCAGAGTGTAGTGATCTTTATTTATTAGCTATTTATTCATTTGTGTTATTAATTCACCAGAGTGTAGTGATCTTTATTTATTCATTTGTGTTATTAATTCACCAGAGTGTAGTGATCTTTATATCCAGCTATTTATACATTTGTGTTATTAATTCACCAGTGTGTAGTGATCTTTATTTATCAGCTATTTATACATTTGTGTTATTAATTCACCAGTGTGTAGTGATCTTTATTTCCAGCTATTTATACACTTGTGTTATTAATTCACCAATGTGTAGTGATCTTTATTTATATCAGCTATGTATACATTTGTGTTATTAATTCACCAGTGTGTAGTGATCTTTATTTATATCAGCTATTTATACATTTGTGTTATTAATTCACCAGTGTGTAATGATCTTTATTCCCAGCTATTTATACATTTGTGTTATTAATTCACCAATGTGTAGTGATCTTTATTTATATCAGCTATGTATACATTTGTGTTATTAATTCACCAGTGTGTAGTGATCTTTATTTATATCAGCTATTTATACATTTGTGTTATTAATTCACCAGTGTGTAATAATCTTTATTCCCAGCTATTTATACATTTGTGTTATTAATTCACCAATGTGTAGTGATCTTTATTTATATCAGCTATTTATACATTTGTGTTATTAATTCACCAATGTGTAGTGATCTTTATTTATATCAGCTATGTATACATTTGTGTTATTAATTCACCAGTGTGTAGTGATCTTTATTTATATCAGCTATTTATACATTTGTGTTATTAATTCACCAGTGTGTAATGATCTTTATTCCCAGCTATTTATACATTTGTGTTATTAATTCACCAGTGTGTAGTAATCTTTATTTATCAGCTATTTATAAATTTGTGTTATTAATTCACCAGTGTGTAGTGATCTTTATTTATCAGCTATTTATACATTTGTGTTATTAATTCACCAGTGTGTAGTAATCTTTATTTCCAGCTATTTGTACATTTGTGTTATTAATTCACCAGTGTGTAGTGATCTTTATCAGCTATTTATACATTTGTGTTGTTAATTCACCAGTGTGTAGTGATCTTTATTTATCAGCTATTTATACATTTGTGTTATTAATTCACCAATGTGTAGTAATCTTTATTTCCAGCTATTTATACATTTGTGTTATTAATTCACCAGTGTTTAGTGATCTTTATTTATTCATTTGTGTTATTAATTCACCAGTGTTTAGTGATCTTTATCAGCTATTTATACATTTGTGTTGTTAATTCACCAGTGTGTAGTGATCTTTATTTATCAGCTATTTATACATTTGTGTTATTAATTCACCAATGTGTAGTAATCTTTATTTCCAGCTATTTATACATTTGTGTTATTAATTCACCAGTGTGTAGTGATCTTTATTTATCAGCTATTTATACATTTGTGTTATTAATTCACCAGTGTGTAGTGATCTTTATTTATATCAGCTATTTATACATTTGTGTTATTAATTCACCAGTGTGTAGTGATCTTTATTCCCAACTATTTATACATTTGTGTTATTAATTCACCAGTGTGTAGTGATCTTTATTTCCAGCTATTTATACATTTGTGTTATTAATTCACCAGTGTGTTGTGATCTTTATTTATCAGCTATTTATACACTTGTGTTATTAATTCACCAGTGTGTAGTGATCTTTATTTATCGGCTATTTATACGTTTGTGTTATTAATTCACCAGTGTGTAGTAATCTTTATTTCCAGCTATTTATACATTTGTGTTATTAATTCACCAGTGTTTAGTGATCTTTATTTATCAGCTATTTATACATTTGTGTCATTAATTCACCAGTGTGTAGTGATCTTTATTTATCAGCTATTTATACATTTGTGTTATTAATTCACCAGTGTGTAGTGATCTTTATTTATCAGCTATTTATACACTTGTGTTATTAATTCACCAGTGTGTAGTGATCTTTATTTATCGGCTATTTATACGTTTGTGTTATTAATTCACCAGTGTGTAGTAATCTTTATTTCCAGCTATTTATACATTTGTGTTATTAATTCACCAGTGTTTAGTGATCTTTATTTATCAGCTATTTATACATTTGTGTTATTAATTCACCAATGTGTAGTAATCTTTATTTCCAGCTATTTATACATTTGTGTTATTAATTCACCAGTGTGTAGTGATCTTTATTTATACATTTGTGTTATTAATTCACCAGTGTGTAGTGATCTTTATTTATCAGCTATTTATACATTTGTTTTATTAATTCACCAGTGTGTAGTGATCTTTATCAGCTATTTATACATTTGTGTTATTAATTCACCAGTGTGTAGTGATCTTTATTTATCAGCTATTTATACATTTGTGTTATTAATTCACCAGTGTGTAGTGATCTTTATTTCACAGCTGTTTATACATTTGTGTTATTTATTCACCAGTGTGTAGTGATCTTTATTTATCAGCTATTTATACATTTGTGTTATTAATTCACCAGTGTGTAGTGATCTTTATCAGCTATTTATACATTTGTGTTATTAATTCACCAGTGTGTAGTGATCTTTATTTATCAGCTATTTATACATTTGTGTTATTAATTCACCAGTGTGTAGTGATCTTTATTTATCAGCTATTTATACATTTGTGTTATTAATTCACCAGTGTGTAGTGATCTTTATTTATCAGCTATTTATACATTTGTGTTATTAATTCACCAGTGTGTAGTGATCTTTATTTATCAGCTATTTATACATTTGTGTTATTAATTCACCAGTGTGTAGTGATCTTTATTTATCAGCTATTTATACATTTGTGTTATTAATTCACCAGTGTGTAGTGATCTTTATTTATCAGCTATTTATACATTTGTGTTATTAATTCACCAGTGTGTAGTGATCTTTATCAGCTATTTATACATTTGTGTTATTAATTCACCAGAGTGTAGTGATCTTTATTTCCAGCTATTTATACATTTGTGTTATTAATTCGCCAGTTTGTAGTGATCTTTATTTCCAGCTATTTATACATTTGTGTTATTAATTCACCAGTGTGTAGTAATCTTTATTTCCAGCTATTTATACATTTGTGTTATTAATTCACCAGTGTGTAGTGATCTTTATTTATCAGCTATTTATACACTTGTGTTATTATTTCACCAGTGTGTAGTGATCTTTATTTATCAGCTATTTATACACTTGTGTTGTTAATTCACCAGTGTGTAGTAATCTTTATTTATATCAGCTATTTATACACTTGTGTTATTAATTCACCAGTGTGTAGTGATCTTTATTTATCAGCTATTTATACATTTGTGTTATTAATTCACCAGTGTGTAGTGATCTTTATTTATCAGCTATTTATACATTTGTGTTATTAATTCACCAGTGTGTAGTGATCTTTATTTACTGACTATGGGCTAGTTTCTATTGAGCCGTAATTAGGTTTGCATGCGCTCGCAGAATGATTCATATTCTGTCAGAAGTAATATCATTCACCGACTGCTTCCAACGGCCCGTTATTCCTCAATTTCGGCAACCAGATTCCGGCTGCTGAAAACATTTTCATGTCCCATTGAAAGTATTAGAAGACGCTAATCTATAAATAATACCAGGTTTCCAATGACAGTGCAAACCGTTAATACACTGTCTGAGGCTGTTGATACATTGAGAAAAATTACACCTAGCTCAAATAGGTGTAAAATAGGAAAAAGGAGCCTTTTGAGACCCATTCCCTATTGAAATGTTAAAACCCGCCTCCCAAAAATAAACCCGACACGTCAAAACCCCTCTATCCGCCATCCCCCACATCACAACTAATAATAAATGGATTACCCACTAAACTACCATCCACCCACACCGCAATTAACAATAAAATGTATTAACCACTAAGCCGCCATCCCCCACATCTCAAAGTACATATTTAAACTATTAACCCCTAATCTGCCAACCCCCACAATGCAATATACCTATTTAAACTATTAACCCCTAAACTGCCACCCCCACAGCACAAAGTACCTATTTAACCTTTTTACCCCTAAACCGCCATCCCCCACAATGCAAAGTATATATATTTTTTAGATGATTTTCTTTATTTGACATTTTAACATAAAAGAAACATAAATAATTCACATTACATAGAAGTAAACTATCAAAGTGTTACATCAGTTTGTATGAGATAAACACATTATTTGATATAGTCCATAATCCAGTCTGGATTTTGAGTTGTCTGAATCATTAGTCCATTTTTAACTTGTTTGGGATTATATAATATACATTTCAAATTCCATATTTTCTACAGATATTTAATTTGGGTGTAGTGTATTATGTGGATAGATGTCGAGTATGAGCTCCTATATTCAGATCCTTTCTACTTGTTTTGTTTTCTTCGAGTTTTAGGTATTAGTGGTGTGTTTTCGCATTGTTCCTTTTAGTTCATGGGCGTCTATGGTGTCTGATTGGAGGTATTGGTCCATCTCTAGGTGGAGGACATTTTTAGCTTTGTCCTCCCATTCTTTCTCTGTGGGAGCAATGTCAGTTTTCCAATGTTTTGCAATCAGGGTTTTCGCACTATTTAACATTAATATCAATAGAGCTTTGGCCGCAAAGTTCATATTTAAACTATTAACCCCTAATCTGCCATTCCCCCCACAACACAATCTACCTATTTAAACTATTAACCTCTAAACCGTAATCCCCCACAACACAGAGAATTAATTGAATCACTAAACCCCCTAACCTAATACCCCCTAAGTTAACCCCATTACATAAAATAAAAAAGACTTTTAAACTAATAAATTAATTATTATACCAAAATTAAAAATCCTAATCTAAAATTAAAATTAAAAATCCTAACATTATATAAAAAATAAAACCCAAAATTGAAATTAAATAAAAAATCTAAGATTACATAAAAAATAAACAAACATATCCAAAATAAAAAATAAACAATCTAATACTCCTAAAAACTCAAAAAAGCCACCCCAAAATAAAAACACCACCTGATCTAAGACTAAGATACCAATAGCCCTTAAAAAGGCCTTTTGTAGGGCATTGCCCTGAAGAAATCATTTTTTTTACCTAAAAAAAAATACAAATGAACCCCTAACAGTAAAACCCCTACCCACCCCCCAAAATAAAAAGGCCTAATTCTATTTAAATCTAATCTACCCATTGCCCCTAAAGGGGCATTTGTATGGGCAGTGCCCTTAAAAGGGCAATCAGCTATTTTGCTGCCCATTAAAAATCCCATAATCCTTAAAAAAAACACCCCAAAAAATAATTTAAAAAAAAACTAACACTAACCCCCAAAAATGTACTTACCGTTTATAAAGTCCGGACATCCATCTTCATCCAGGAGGCGACAATTCTTCATCCAGTCGGTGACATCTTCATCCAGCGCGAGGACATCTTCTATCTTCTTCCCGGAGGTGCGGAGTGGTCTTCTGATGTGCGGAGCGGTCATCCAATGTGGAGGCTTCTCTTCATGTGATTATCCGCTGCACACTGAAGCTTGAATGCAGGGTACCCGTTTTATATTGGGGTACCTTGCATTCCTATTGGCAGAACATTTCAAATCAGCCAATACTATGAGAACTGCTTAAATCCTATTGGCTGTTCAAATCATTATATAAGATTATATTAATGTTTTATTTACCAGCTATTTATACATTTGTGCTATTAATTCACCAGTGTGTAGTGATCTTTATTCCCCCGGTTATTTATTTGTATTACTTACTTTATAAGGGTACAATATGGTACCATAGCACTGAGGTCCAATCTAGTCACCAAAGGTACATATTTGCCTTTGAAAGGTGCAATCTGCTAGGGGAACCAATTTGCACACATGTTAAAGGGTACAGTGGGTGTACCTTTGAGGGTACTGCCCCAGTGACAAGCTGATGTACCCCTAAAGGTACCATTTTTGCGTATTTTGTCTGACAGTGTATATATGTATAGATATATACAGATATATTTAGGAATATCTATTTAAAAATACTTAGACCATATTCAGCTATGTGCAGAACATTGGAATGTGAAATATTAACAGTAAATACACAGTATAGCACATTATTAAATATGAATATTGCATAAATATGTTTTACATGTTTTCAGCTACTTAAAGATAGAAAACAAGCTATACACTGATGGCAACCGGAGCCAAACAGGTACCTATAAGAGGTGCCAAGTGATTAGTAAATATATCGGGGTCACAATATAGATAGGATTATCTTAATATGGTGTGCAATTACTATAAGGAGCAAGATATGTACAGTCAACTCCAATATCCACAATCAAATTAACATATATAGCATAGAACAGAAATACATATATAAATCAGATGTACAAATAGTTTGCATACATATATGATGTGTATCCATGCACATAGATTGGTAAATAACCATGTACATGAGCTCAAGCGCACATATATGGGTAATATGGAGAGTCCAGAGATATACTCAAGTGATATAGTCCTGGTAAAAAAAAAAAAAAACTTTGTGTAGTCTCAAGACAGAGTCCAGGGCTAGAGGCAGCTCCTCTGGGGTGTCACGCCATGACACAGGAGAAGGTAATCTATAATGGAAAAAGTAGAGGGCGCCACATAGTGCAAATCAGACTGTAACACAAAGAATATAGTGGCGCAGTATATGTCCTACTCACGTGGTGATAAGCACTAATGTGCGGTATAAGCAGTCCGGAACCACACAGTCATCCGGTAGACCCAGCAGTGATGCAGGAACAGATGGTATCCTCGTCCCATCAGGGGGAGTCCAAGGATCCTGGAAACTGCAACCCTAAGGTAGGTCTAAGGCAACAGTTTGTGAAGGAGCCTCAGGTCAGCTCAGGCAGGAGATAGCAGCTGTAGAAAGCAGAGTGGTAACTTCCAATGGGGGGAGTGTTGCCAATAGATGGTTCAGCAGCAAAATGAGAGTTAAAATGGTTGTAATAATAATAATAATATTAAAATTTATTAAAAGAGTGAAAACATCATCATCGCGTTTCTCAGTGTCACAGCACTGTTTCATCAGGCTATACAAACCATCTCTCATATCTGCTATACTTATAACTCATCACAGCCAATCAGCAATGAGGCCAATTACACACCCATCGGTTGATACCAATCTCATACAGGTAAGTCAAAACTAAATAGATATAATACCTTCCATTCTCAGAGATAACAGAAAATTGCACATATTGATAGGTAAAAATTGGTGCATTAGTTATATAAATATATACAATACTATGTAATGGTAAAAACCATCAGGATTTCATAAAAGACGTTGTTTAAGGTGTCATAAAATGGTATAGACCAGTCAATTGGAAGGGAATAACGTCAAAACAATCAGAAGGATTATACCATTTGTCAGAGGGGTTATCCCTTTTGTGAATTAAATGTTTATGCTTATTGTCATTATAATAGAATCTATATCTCTATCCACACACTTGTAGACAAGATGTTATATTAGTGTTCAGAACCACCAGTATGTCTTTAAATAACGAATAAAAATTAAATAATAATCTAAAAGAGGTTCAAAGAAAAGATTCTCACCAAAAGTGTCATGAGGACATCGATGGGGACGTTGTCCGTGACATAGTGCTCCTAAAAATAAGATCTAGATATGTGTGGTGAAAAAAAACCCATCTAATAAATCAATACATAGCTGTTAGAAATAAATTGTCAGTGATATGCATCATATAACAAAGTGCAATCTAAAATAGTGTCCCTATGTGTAGTACGATGCTCGTGAACAGTCTTTATCCATTGGGGAACAGGATTCTCATGGGGGCGTGAGCGTGAGAAGATACCCAATCACATCAGGGCAGAACAAGTAAAGGGCATGAACAGCTGATTAGACAAAGTGACAGTATGAGATCCAGAGATCGTAAGGGTTATTATTGTTCGCACATCTATTGTGAGCTAAAACATAAACATAACAGAAAAAGAAAAAAGGAATTGAATATTAAATATTAAACCTTGGACTCCCCCTGGTGGGACGAGGATACCATCTGTTCCTGCATCACTGCTGGGTCTACCGGACGACTGTGTGGTTCCGGAATGCTTATACTGCACATTAGTGCTTATCACCACGTGAGTAGGACATATACTGCCCCCTTATATTCTTTGTGTTACAGTCTGATTTGCACTATGTGGCGTCCTCTACTTTTTCCATTATAGATTATTTTCAGCTACTTAACTGCAAAGGGCTCCAATGCACGTATATATGTCTATATACGTATACATATGTATTTATGTGTTTTACTGTATATATTTCACATTCCAATGTTCCTCACTTACAGGATAATGTCCTTTTTTATTGTTAAAGGGGCAGTCTTGTCTGAAACAAACTTTCATTATTCAGATAGGGCATGTAATTTTAAATAATTTCCAACTTACTTCTATCAATAATTTTGCTTTGTTCTCTTGGTATTCTTAGTTGAAAGCTAAACCTAGGAGGTTCATATGCTAATTTCTAAGCCCTTGAAGGCCGCCTCTTATCTCAGGACACTTTAACAGTTTTTCACCACTAGAGGGTGTTAGTGCATGTGAGTCATATAGATAACTCTGTGCACATGCACATGGAGTTCCCAGGAGCCAGCACTGATTGGCTGAAATGTAAGTCTGTCAAAAGAACTGAAATAAGGGGCAGTTTGCAGAGGCTTAGATACAAGATAATCACAGAGGTAAAAAGTGTATTTCTATAACAGTGTTGGTTATGCAAAACTAGGGAATGGGTAATTAAGGGATTATCTATCTTTTAAAACAATAAATATTCTGGTATAGACTGTCTCTTTAAATAATTAAATAAATATTGCTATATATGTCTGTATATAGCAATATGTATGTCTGTATTTACCTACTTCTATGTATTCCTATAGATATATAGGTATAGTTATGCATTTTACATGAACAATATCAGATCATCTTGTGGAGAATTTAGATTTACAGATAGGAAATGCACAGTCTTTTATCACTAATAGACCCTTCGGTATGATGTTAAGTTCAATGCATTTTTTAAGAAAAGATATGTCGGCCTTATATTTGACCTCAGAAACCAATAGTTTTTCTAAATCTTTAAAAATGGTCTGAATATCTATGCAGTCATCTCCCTCTTGATTGTCTGGGTATAGAGTATCAAATTCTATCTCTTGTCTAAGTGCATTGAAGGAGTCCATTTTGTAAAATGTGTTTGTATTCAAAGTTGCTAGGATACTGGTTAGAAGAAGGTAGATCTAAGAAGATGGGATGGTGTAACCAAGCGCTAAGATAATCCCTAAGCTGTACACAAAAGGGGTCCTAACCAAACCCCAAGTGAGTAAAATGACAGTAAAAGTAGTGAGTACAGCGCCAAAAAGGCTAGGCTTATTTACCATTTTTTACCATTGTATTTTTATTTGTATTTCCTTTGTATTTTTATAACCTTTTTATATATTTACCTATGTATTAAATATACTTTTTACCACCCACTTGGTTAGCACTATCTTCCACTGCTTGAAATATAGCAGTTGTACTCCACGCCTCTGAGTACCTTTAGGGCCTTTACTTCACCCCCTAGCCTTTTTGGCGCTGTACTCACTACTTTTACTGACATTTTGAAATCAGCAAATAGGATTATAGCTACTGAAATCCTATTGACTGTTCAAATCAGCCAATAAGATTTCAGTAGCTCTCATCCTATTGGCTGATTTCACATTTTCAGCCAATAGGAATTATTACTATTATTATTATTATTATTTATTTATTTATTTATTTATAAAGCGCCAACAGATTCCGCAGCGCTGTCCATGGGTACAAAGATAAAAGTACAGTACAATACAATATAAAAGACACCAAAGTTTAACAAACAAATACAGGGGGAATTGAGGTCCCTGTTCCCGTGGGAACTTACAATCTAGATGGGTAGGAGGGTGGGAAACAGGAGGTGGGGACTGCAGAGCTGAGAATGATGTTAGTGTGGAGTTAGATGAGGGCAGCTATTAGGCAAGTAGAATCAATTTGTTACTGATTTGGAGATAGGCTTCCCTGAACAAAAAGATCTTTAGGGAGCATTTAAAGGAGGAAAGGTTAGGGGAGAGTCTTACAGCTCTAGGAAGTGTGTTCCAGATGGTTAATGCTGCACAAGAGAAGTTCTGTAGATTAGCATCGGAGCAGGTGATGGTAGAAGATGCAAGGAGCAAGTTATTGTTGGATCTTAGGGGGCGGGCTGGAGTATAGTTGTTGATGAGTGAGGACAGGTGGGTCTGCATTGGTAAGGACTTTGTAGGTCAGGGTGAGAATTTTGAATTTAATTTGTCTCTGAATGAGAAGCCAGTGAAGGGACTCGCAGAGAGGTGCAGCAGATACAGAGCGTTGGGAGAGGTAGATTAGCCTAGCAGGTATCACAATAAATATGGGTTACCTTGCATTCAATCTTCAGTGTGCGACGAATGATCGCATGAAGAGGAGCCTCCACGTCACTGAGGGCCACCGCCACTGAGGACCACCGCCGCCAAGGACTACCACCGTTGAGAATCACCGATGGGGATCCACACATCGGGGAAGCAAGCTCCACACCTTCGCTCTGCGCCGCCTTCGCTACAGATGAAGATAGAAGATGATGGAGCCACCTGAAAGAAGACCTTCTCCTCCGGACTTCAGGAACGGTGAGTACCTATTTGGGGCTTAGTGATAGGATTTTTTTTTTTTTTTTTTTTTTGAGGTTTTTTTATTTTTAAGATTAGGGATTTAATGGGCTGGAAAATAGCTGATTGCCGTTTAGGGGCAATGGGTAGTTTAGGTTTTTTAGTGTTAGTTTTTTCTTTAGTAAAAAATTAGTAAATTTAAAAAAAAAAAAAAAAAAAATAGGGATTTAGTAATTTTTAAATGTAAAAGAGCTGTTTAACATGAGGCAATGCCCTTGAAAAGACCCTTTTTAAGGGCTATTGGTAGTTTAGGGGTGTTTTTATTTTGGGGGGCTTTTTTATTTTCATAGGGATTAGGTTTAATTTTTTTCTGTAATTTTAGAGTTTATTTTTTGTAATTGTAGATGATTTTTTTTTTTCTAATTTAATGTTAGGTTTTGTTTAAGTGTAACTTAATATTGGGGTTAATTTAGGGGGTGTTAGGTTAGGGGGCTTAGTAATTAGTTATTTGCATTGTGGGGGGTTAGCAGTTTAGGCGTTAATAGGTTAATTAGGTTAATTAGTTTGTCGGTTTAGGGGTTAATAGGTTATTTAGGTTTATTATGATGTGGGGGTTTGTCGGTATAGGGGTTAATAGGTTAATTAGGTTTATTCTGATGTTGGGGGTTGGCGGTTAAGGGGTTAATATTTTAAATGTTATTTGCTGATTAGGGGTTAATTACTTTATTATTTTGCAATGTGAGGGTTGGCGGTTTCGGTCTTTGTTAATACTTTGTGCGGGAGGTTAGGGTTTTTGTTATACTTCATGCGGGCAGTTACGTGTTTTTTATTTATTTCTTGCGGGCGGTTACGTGTTTTTTTTATCTATTTCTTGTGGGTGGTTACGTGTTTCTATTTATTTCTTGCGAGCGGTTATATGTTTTTTATTTCTTGTGGGCGGTTACGTGTTTTTTTCTTTATTTAGTGCAGGCGGTTACGTGTTTTTTTATTTATTTCTTGCGGGCGGTTACGCATTTTTTTCTTTATTTTGTGTGGGTGGTTGCTTTTTTTTCTTTTTTGGCTTTGTGTTTGCCTACACTGCATCCAGGTGGATTCCGAAAATGGCAGGGTGGTGAAATAATCCATAGAAGGTGCATTCTTTCACCACCCTGCCATTTTCGGAATCCACCAGCTTCGTTGCATCCAGGTGGATTCCTTTGGCTGCACGCAAAGTCAACACTCTTTTGAGGACGCAACTGGTGACACTGATGGGCGCGTTACAAATGTGATTATAGTATAAAATATGTGTCTGTGCATCACATTTCTCAATTTAGATCTTGATGCATTCAGGTTAGCGCACATGAGAACTTAATATTCTTAAGGCACGTCATTGAAATATTACATATAAAATATTAATACAAATAAATAAACATATAGATATATTATACTGATTATTTAGAATATTTTACAGTATGTTTATTTTTAATAATCAATATATTTTTTAATATAGTTTATATGTAATATTTCAATTACACACCTTATTAATGCTAATTTATCATGTGCGCTAACCTAACCACGTTGATTGTAAGTGTAACTGTACTGTGTTATGTATATTTATTAGACAGTGTTATTATGTTTGTAACTGTACTGTGTAATGTATATTTATTAGATAGTGTTATTATGTGTGTAACTGTACTGTGTAATGTATATTTATTAGATGGTGTTGTGTGTAACTGTACTGTGTAATGTATATTTATTAGATGGTGTTATTATGTGTAACTGTACTGTGTAATGTATATTTATTAGACAGTGTTAGTATGTGTGTAACTGTACTGTGTAATGTATATTTATTAGATAGTGTTATTATGAGTGTAATTGTACTGTGTAATGTATATTTATTAGATGGTGTTATGTGTGTAACTGTACTGTGTAATGTATATTTATTAGATGGTGTTATTATGAGTGTAATTGTACTGTGTAATGTATATTTATTAGATAGTGTTATTATGAGTGTAATTGTACTGTGTAATGTATATTTATTAGATGGTGTTATGTGTGTAATTGTACTGTGTAATGTATATTTATTAGATGGTGTTATTATGAGTGTAACTGTACTGTGTAATGTATATTTATTAGATTATGTTATTATGTGTGTAACTGTACTGTGTAATGTATATTTATTAGATTATGTTATTATGTGTGTAACTGTACTGTGTAATGTATATTTATTAGATAGTGTTATTATGAGTGTAACTGTACTGTGTAATGTATATTTATTAGATAGTGTTATTATGAGTGTAACTGTACTGTGTAATGTATATTTATCAGACAGTGTTATTATGAGTGTAACTGTACTGTGTAATGTATATTTATCAGACAGTGTTATGAGTGTAACTGTACTGTGTAATGTATATTTATTAGATAGTGTTATTATGAGTGTAACCGTACTGTGTAATGTATATTTATTAGATAGTGTTATTATGAGTGTAACTGTACTGTGTAATGTATATTTATTAGATAGTGTTATTATGAGTGTAACTGTACTGTGTAATGTATATTATTAGATGGTGTTATTATGTGTGTAACTGTACTGTGTAATGTATATTTATTAAATAGTGTTATTATGAGTGTAACTGTACTGTGTAATGTATATTTATCAGACAGTATTATTATTAGTGTAACTGTACTGTGTAATGTATATTTATTAGATGGTGGTAATATGAGTGTAACTGTACTGGGTAATGTATATTTATTAGACAGTGTTATGAGTAACTGTACTGTGTAATGTATATTTATTAGATAGTGTTATTATGTGTGTAACTGTACTGTGTAATGTATATTTATTAGATGGTGGTAATATGAGTGTAACTGTACTGTGTAATATATATTTATTAGACAGTGTTATGAGTGTAACTGTACTGTGTAATGTATATTTATTAGATAGTGTTATTATGTGTGTAACTGTACTGTGTAATGTATATTTATTAGATAGTGTTATTATGAGTGTAATTGTACTGTGTAATGTATATTTATTAGATAGTGTTATTATGAGTGTAACTGTACTGTGTAATGTATATTTATTAGATAGTGTTATTATGTGTGTAACTGTACTGTGTAATGTATATTTATTAGATAGTGTTATTATGAGTGTAACTGTACTGTGTAATGTATATTTATTAGATGATGTTATTATGAGTGTAACTGTACTGTGTAATGTATATTTATCAGACAGTGTTATTATTAGTGTATCTGTACTGTATAATGCATTTTTGATGTTTTTTTGTGACACTTTTTATTTAAGTGTAACATTCAACCAGAGCTCTGAGGTGGCAATAACCCGGCACACATTAAATTCAATTTCACTTTTGTGAAAGACTTTACTTTCAACATGTAATAGGCGTGCTACTTCCGATGTGTGCTAACACCAGCGATAAACCTAATATTGCTTGATCGCAACAGTTAGCGCTCCATTTGTAAGCTGGCCCTATACGGGATATTTATTCTATGTATGTGCAAAATTCATTATTTTGATATTAGTTTATCAAATAAATTCCAAATATGGCTGCTGGTAATTGCTTTCCACGCTGGATATATTAGTGTTAAAGTGTAAAGATCAGTTGAAATCCATACATCTAATGATTGCCCATTTATCTCACAAAATACAAAAATAAAGTGGCGGCTTATATACCCGTGAGGGTCTTTTATCTGTTCACTGACTGTTAAGGACTAAGAGAGGGTTAAATTAACTGAGAACTATCTTGTATTCACATGTTTAACCGTCTGATGTCCTGTCCTTGTGTTCTGTTCTCTGCTCCCAACAGCTCCCGGTGACTCACATGAACCGTCCCCTCCAGAGATAGTTATTGCTCCCCAAAACCGCAGTGTTGTCTCAGGAAGCAGTTCAGTCACGTTTGAGTGCATCATCAACGCACGGTAAGACCTCTTCCTCCCGGTAAATAAGGGGTTACAAATCTAACAATATAACTGGTCTGACAGCTACAAGACTAATTCCTGTTGCCTCCTACACAGTGCAGCACCAGTTTGTACCAATCACCTTCCCACTGATGATCAGTTTGTCTAGAGACCCCCTCTGTGTGACAGGATTGTGATCTTGCTGTCATTTGGTTTGGGGGACCCCTTGTTGTTTTATCTTAGTTTATTTAAGGGAATATAAGCTGTAGTCACTCTACCATAGCCTTGACTTACACTCTTTCAATTTGCTGCAAATATTTCTTATGGATTCCTCAGAGTCCTTGCATTTCAGTTCAGATGGAAGCAGGGAACTCCTTATTCCGACACAGGGGCGAAACTACAGGGGGTGCAGAGGTCGCAATTGCGACTGGGCTCCCAAGGGTGGGGGCCCAGCTTCAAATTTTTTTTTTTTATACAATAAAAATCGTTGACCTGCCACTGCCTGCACTGATATCATGTGAGTGTGACATGATGCTTCACTAGTGTCTATGACTACAGGGGTTAGTGTTTCTGTTTAACCCATTGGTGTTTATGTGTGTGTGTGCGTATGTGTGTATGTATGTCTGTGACTGTGTGTGTATTTATGCATGTATGTATGTGTGTGTAGTTATGCATGTATGTGTGTGTGTGTGTGTGTAGTTATGCATGTATGTGTGTGTGTGTGTGTGTAGTTATGCATGTATGTGTGTGTGTGTAGTTATGCATGTATGTATGTGTGTGTGTGTGTGTGTGTGTGTGTAGTTATGCATGTGTGTGTGTGTGTGTGTAGTTATGCATGTGTGTATGTGTGTATGTATGTCTGTGACTGTGTGTGTATTTATGCATGTATGTGTGTAGTTATGCATGTATGTATGTGTGTGTAGTTATGCATGTATGTATGTGTGTGTGTAGTTATGCATGTGTGTATGTGTGTGTATGTAGTTATGCGTGTGTGTATGTGTATGTGTGTGTGTGTAGTTATGCGTATGTGTATGTGTGTGTGTGTAGTTATGCATGTGTGTATGTGTGTGTGTGTAGTTATGCATGTGTGTATGTGTGTGTGTGTAGTTATGCATGTGTGTATGTGTGTGTGTGTGTGTGTATGTGTGTGTGTAGTTATGCATGTGTGTATGTGTGTGTGTGTAGTTATGCATGTATGTATGTGTATGTGTGTATAGTTATGCATGTGTGTATGTGTGTGTGTGTGTGTAGTTATGCATGTGTGTATGTGTGTATAGTTATGCATGTGTGTATGTGTATGTGTGTGTGTAGTTATGCATGTATGTATGTGTGTGTAGTTATGCATGTATGCATGTGTGTGTATGTTTGTGTGTGTAGTTATGCATGTATGTATGTGTGAGTATGTGTGTGTGTAGTTATGCATGTATGTGTGTGTAGTAATGCATGTATGTGTGTGTGTGTGTATGTGTGTGTGTGTGTAGTTATGTATGTATGTGTATGTGTGTGTGTGTAGTTATGCATGTATGTATGTGTGAGTATGTGTGTGTGTAGTTATGCATGTATGTGTGTGTAGTTATGCATGTATGTATGTGTGTGTGTGTGTGTATGTGTGTGTGTGTAGTTATGCATGTATGTATGTGTATGTGTGTGTGTAGTTATGCATGTATGTATGTGTATGTGTAGGTATGCATGTATGTATGTGTGTGTGTGTGTGTAGTTATGCATGTATGTATGTGTGTGTGTGTATGTTTGTGTGTGTGTGTGTGTGTGTGTGTGTGTAGTTATGCATGTATGTATGTGTGTAGTTATGCATGTATGTATGTGTGTGTGTGTATGTTTGTGTGTGTAGTTATGCATGTATGTGTGTGTGTATGTTTGTGTGTGTAGTTATGCATGTATGTGTGTGTGTGTGTGTGTGTGTGTGTAGTTATGCATGTATGTGTGTGTGTGTAGTTATGCATGTATGTATGTGTGTGTAGTTATGCATGTGTGTGTGTGTAGTTATGCATGTATGTATGTATGTATGTGTGTGTTTGTGGAACCAGCAAATTACAGACCTTGTTACTACAGCATGGGGGGCGGGGTAAACTGTGTCACTATACAGTACCACTATATACAGTACGGGGGGCTGGACCATGTCACAGACTACTGTGGTCACTTTATAAAGTACTGGGGCGGGTAGGGTCAGGCCAGCCATCTCACCGGCAGATTATAGAATATGTCACTGACTCACTATATACAGTAATAGGGGGTCAGACCATCTCACAGACTGTGGGCACAGGGTACCTCATTTTGCAGACATGTAATCTGATTCCCATTTTTTTTTCTGTGTTAAAAGTAAAAAAAAAAAAAAAAAAAAAAAAATATATGTATCAAATTCACATTTTTTTTTGGGGGGGGGGCCCTTCTCAGATTCTTGCACCTGAGCCCTGTGTTTTCTAGTTACGCCTCTGTTCTGACACCATGTTTTATCTTTATATAAGGAGATCAAGCTAAGGTCTTCATAACTGTAAACTTTATTTATGAATGCTACACACACACAATGCAAGAGGCGCTTTCTGACTACATAAAAACAGGCTCATACCAACTGATTATCTCGATATCACACACTTTCCTGTGAAAAAAAGGGCAAAGAAAGAGGGGGGGGGGGGAATACGAAATACTATAATGGTAAATTCAACCAAAAACTATGGCTAATTATTCGGAAACTTTGGTTCTGACGTACATTTCGGACAACTTTGGGCCTTGTCAGTGAACTGCCGGTGATTGGAATATATAGAACCGGATTACTTTTGCAGTTAAATTTTAATGTTTATTAATAAAATTAAATTTTAAATTATTCTTGGTAGAAGATAGTGGGCCTCAATCTTCTTTTCTTTACGGTCATTCTTGTTTTCCCTTGTTCTGGGATTTACTATTGTACAGGGAGAAGACAGCACCTTATAGGAGCGTCATACCATGGGTTTCCCCTATTTTGTCACATTCACAGTACACAGTGCCAGTTACTATTTTTTCTTTGTTCTTTATTAAACTCCGTCCATTCTCTTGGTATCCTTGTTAAACACCAGATTAGCAATAAACTACTGGAATCTAGCTGCTAATTGGTGGCTGTACTGTTATGCCTCTTGTCACTGGCTCAGCTAACTTCTGTTAATGCATTGCTATTATTTCAACAAAGGATACAAAGAGGATGAAGTAAATTTGATCAAAGAAGTGAACTGAAAAGTTGTTTAAAACTGAATGCTCTGTCTGATTCATGTGTTTTAAAGAGACAGTCTACACCATAATTTTTATTGTTTGAAAAAGATAGATAATCCCTTTATTACCCATTCCCTAGTTTTGCATAACCAGCACAGTTATATAAATACACCTTTTACCTCTGTGATTATCTTGTATCTAAACCTCTGCAAACTGCCCCTTATTTCAGTTCTTTTGACAGACTTGCATTTTAGCCAATCAGAGCTGGCTCACCTGAACTCCACTTGCGGGAGCACAGTGTTATCTATATGACTCACATGAACAAACACCCTCTAGTGGTGAAAAACTGTCAAAATGCCCTGAGAGAAGAGGCAGCCTTCAAGGGCTTAGAAATTAGCATATGAACCTCCTAGGTTTAGCTTTCAACTAAGAATACCAAGAGAACAAAGCAAGATTGGTGATAAAAGTACATTTGAAAATTGTTTAAAATTACATTATCTATCTGAATCATGAAAGTTTATTTTGGACTAGACTGTCCCTTTAATTCCCTTTTCAGCAAGTGTTTTTCAACAGCCGCTTTTTAAATACTACTTGGTGTTTGAGTGTTACGGTTACCCTTAGTCTCGCTGAGAGATGGACCGCTTAGTAGCCTGGATCCCTATTGCTAAAGAGGGGAGAAGCTGCTTTCCATAGTATTCTATATGAGTCTCGCAAATATAGAATAATCTCCCTTAGCTGCAGTACAGCTAGGATACCCTTCTGCCCACAAAAACGAGTCAACGCTGCGATTGAGGGTCAAACAAGAACTCAGGACTGGGATGCCCAGCCTGCTTTTTATTAAGGTTACATGCACACAGGGCACTCCCAGGGGGAGAGGGGGGGGAAGCACAAAATCCCCCATCACACATTTAGATAGAGAGCACTGTCCTTTGACAGGCCACAATAGGATTACAGTACTTAAGATAACAAGTTTACAAGTTCATCTTATCAATTAGCAGTCTGGCTCCAGAGGTGATTAGACAATGGGATTGGTTATCACTAAACTTAGAGCTGAGGCCAGCAAACGTGTAATTAGACAATAGTTTCTAAAAGCTGAAAAAAAAGAGTTAACTCTTTATGAAATGATACTTGTTACGGTTTTCTTGGAGCCCTTCTTAGGCGCTGGCTTGCTGGTTCAGGCATTGCTGCTGGGAAATAAGCTCTTCACAACAAAATAACTAATGCTTCTGTAACAGTGCTCCCTTTCTGTGGAACACTCTGGCAGACACGGTCTGACCCCTTTTCGGGGCAGACTAAGGCTGTCCAGACCGCTGGTTATGCGGGGCTGAGGTCGGTTTGTCTGGACAACCCGTCGGCGTTGCCATTCTGTTTCCCAGGTCTGTAAGTAATGGTGAAATTGAAGGGTTGCAACGATAAGCTCCAACGTAATAGCCTGCCGTTATCTCCAGAGACCCGGTTCAGCCACACCAACGGGTTATGGTCGGTGACCAGAGTGAACTCCTGACCATATAAATAGGGAGTCAATTTCTTTAATGCCCACACCAAAGCCAAACACTCCTTTTCGACCGCTGCATAGCTGACTTCGCGGGGCAGGAGCTTCCGGCTGATGTAGGCAACTGGATGCTCCCCTCCATCTTCGCCTACTTGGCTGAGGACGGCTCCCAGCCCGAACATGGAAGCATCTGTATGGACGATAAAACGTTTGTTAAGGGCTGGGGCCGCCAAGACAGGAGCGTTAATTAGAGCATTTTTGAGAGCCTGGAAAGCCGTTTCACAGTGGGGAGACCACAGGACCTGTCGAGGTAAATTCTTCTTGGTCAAGTCAGTCAGGGGTTTGGCAAGTGTGCTGTAGTCTGGTACGAACCGTCTATAGTACCCTGCCGTGCCCAGGAAGGCTAGGACCTGAGTCTTAGTGATGGGGGTGGGCCAATTGGCGACAGCTTCTATTTTGGCCGGCTCTGGTCGCTGCTTTCCACACCCCACCCGGTGACCCAGGTACTGTACCTCGGCCATCCCAAAGTGGCATTTTTCTGGCTTCAGAGTCAGGCCAGCAGCCCGGATCTGATCCAGAACCATTCCCACATGAGCTAAGTGGTCCTCCCAGGACTCACTGTGGATCGCTATGTCGTCCAGGTAGGCGCAAGCAAAACTCTGGAAGCCATCCAGGAGCCTATCCACCAAGCGCTGGAATGTAGCTGGGGCATTCTTCATCCCAAACGGCATTACCCTAAACTGATATAAGCCGAATGGGGTGACGAATGCCGACTTGGGGATAGCCTCTGGGGCCAGGGGAATCTGCCAGTAACCTTTGCAGAGGTCAATAGTGGTCAGGTAATTTCCCCTGGCTATACGATCGAGTAGCTCGTCTACCTTGGGCATAGGGTAAGCGTCCGTCACGGTATTTTCATTGAGCCTCCGATAGTCTACGCAGAACCGGGTGGTCCCATCTTTCTTGGGCACCAAGACAACTGGGGAGGCCCAGGGACTATCGGAGGGCTCAATTACCCTGAGCTGGAGCATCTCATCGATCTCCTTCTTCATTCCTGTCCTAACTGCTTCGGGGATTCGGTACGGAGCCTGGCGCAAGGGAGCTTGTCCCGGAGTATCTACCTGGTGGGTGGTTAAAGTAGTGTACCCTGGCTTCGGGGAGAAGGTGAGGTGTTTGGACTGGAGGAGTTGGTTGAGCTGCTCCCTTTCAGTGGGGCTAAGTCGGTCCCCTATCTGAACCTGCGCCACTATACCTGTGGGGAGGCTCTTTTCTAATAGGTCTGGAATGGGTAAACTGTCGGGGTCTTCCTGAGGGGAACAACATACGGCCGTCACGTTCTCTGGTCGCTCAAAATATTCCTTGAGCATGTTTACATGGAATGTCTTTCTAAGATTGTTGTCGTGGCAGCTAGCTATCACATAAGTGGTGTCTCCCCTTTTCTCTACGATCTGGTAGGGACCCTGCCAGGACGCCTGCAATTTGTCTGTCTTCACCGGCTTAAGTACTAACACCTTTTGTCCTATGGTGAAGATTCTCTTTCGGGCCCCCCGATCGTACCATACTTTCTGTCTTCTCTGGGCCAACTGGAGATTAGCCCGCACGGATTTGGCTAATTGCTCCATTCGGTCCCTGAGTTCCAGCACGTATGGCACAATGGGGACACAGTCAGCCTCCATCTCTCCCTCCCAGTGCTCCCGGATCAGGTTTAGGGGTCCCCGTACCTTTCTTCCGTAGAGCAACTCGAAGGGAGAGAACCCTGTTGTTTCCTGGGGCACCTCCCGATAAGCAAATAGGAGGTGCGGCAGGAAGCGTTCCCAGTCTCGGTATTCCTGAGTGAACGTCTTGAGCATTTGGTTGAGGGTCCCATTGAACCTCTCACACAGCCCGTTCGTCTGGGGGTGGTATGGGGAGCTCAGGAGGGACTTAATTTTGCAAACCTGCCAGAGTTGTTGGGTCAATTCAGCCGTAAATTGGGTGCCTCGGTCGGATAGGATTTCTTTTGGAAATCCTACCCGGGAGAACACCTGTACTAGTGCATTCGCTACCGTATCCGCTTGTATGTTGGATAGGGCGACAGCCTCTGGGTACCTGGTAGCGTAGTCCACTACGGTAAGAATGTATCGCTTACCGGAGGGACTAGGGGTAGCCAGTGGTCCCACTAAGTCAATAGCAACCCGGCTGAAGGGTTCCTCTACAATGGGCATATTTACTAGCTGGGCTTTAGGGTGATCGCCTCGCCTTCCTACTCGTTGACACACATCGCAGGTGTTACAGTAAGTTCTAACGTCAGCGTGCACCCCTGGCCAAAAGAACGTGTGAGTAATGCGGTGTAGGGTACAGGTAACGGCTAGGTGGCCTGCTAAGGGGATGTCGTGGCCTATTTTGAGGATTTCTTGACGGTATTTGTGGGGCACTACCAGCTGTCGCCTACGCTGTCCCCTTTTCTCTGTCCAGCGGTATAGTTTCCCTTTTTCCCATAAGAATGTTTCGTTATCTGCCCCGCCCCCTCCGGTCTCTGCTCGTTCCCGGTACTTTTGTAAGGTCGGGTCAGTCTTAGACTCTGCCTCGAAAGCATCTGGGGTGTCCCAGGGTATGGGGCCTAACCTGTCAGGCAAGGTCGGGGTAGGTCTTACCTGTGTCTCCCGCACTGGTGAGAGCTCTCGCTCCGTCCGGGCTTGGGCCCGTGTAGTCACTGGGTCCGCCTCGTTGTTGCATACTGGAGCATAGGCAGAAGTCATGGGGCCCAAATCGTTGCCCAGTAGTACTTCGGCAGGTAAATTATCCATTAGGCCCACGTTCACAGCCCCCTTTCCCGCTCCCCAATCAAGATGCACTTTAGCTGTTGGAATTTTGTACACATCCCCCCCCGCCACTCTAACGGCCACAGTCTGTCCGGATCGCTTGTGCTCTGGCACCAAATGACTCTGTACCAGCGTGATAGTAGCCCCTGTGTCTCGCAATCCCTCGGTAGATCGCCCCTCGAGCCATACCCTCTGCCGATGGTGCTGGCGGTTATCTGAGGCAGCATATACAGGGTCTGCCTCGTGAAGTGGCCCCACATATCCCTCCATAGGGGCCTCTTGGTTAACACAGAGGGCCCGGGCCGGACGATAGGACCCAGAGGGGTAATTGTAATTCCTGGGTGTCTGGTGCGTATTAAGGGGGCAGCTAGCCATGAAATGCCCTAGTTGCTTGCATCGGTGGCAAGTCGGTCTGGGACGCTCAGAGCTGTTATTGGGTGGTCCTGATTGTCGGACGGGCCCTGTGGGCACCGGGGCTCGGAATTCAGCACGAGGGGGTGCACGGTAAACCTCTCTGGGTTCGACCCGTGCTGGAGCTCGGTAGTTCATGGGTTCGTGAAGACGGGAGTCATAATGTTCATCGGCCAATTTGGCTGCTTCTTCTAAGGTAGAAGGCCGCCTGTCTCGCAGCCATTCCTTCCCTTGCTGTTCCATGCCATTATAAAAATGTTCTAAGAGAAACAATTGTAAAATTTCCTCCCCAGTCACCGCTTTACTTCCGCTCAGCCAGTGATTTGCCGCTCTCCGCATTCGGTGCACCCATTCCATATGGGTATCGTTAGGCTTCTTTTCCGTGCCCCGAAACTGTCGGCGATATGTGTCCGGAGTTACAGCGTACCGTCGCAACAGTGTCTCCTTAACTAGCTCATACTGTGTCACTTCCTCAGCACCCAGAGTACGAAAGGCTTCCAGGGCTCGCCCGGATAGTTTCCCAGACAATATCGTGGGCCACTCTCTGTTGGGAATCTGGTGCAGGGCACATTGCCTTTCGAAGTCCGCCAAATATTCATCAATCCCTGTCTCGCTCTCTAGGAAGGGTCGAAATGCCACATAGGGTATCTTGGGCATCCCAGCATTTTCGACAGGGATGATTACCTGCGGAGCTTCAGCATTGCGGTGTGCGTTCGCTAGGTTGAGTTCGTGGGCTCGAGTCTCTCGTATATCCTCGTCCGCCTCCGCCATCAACTGCTGTACCAATTCCATGGAGGGGTTCGGCCCGTATAATGAGAGCCTTTCCCGAACAATCCTGTTTTTTTCGTCACTAATCGTGGTCGGTGTTTCCGCCATTGTGAAGCTCTGATCCAGTTCGGTCAATTCTGCGATCAGCTCTCTCCTCGGCCGGTTGCTGGCGTACCCCCCTCTGCTTTCAAGTAAATCCTTTAGGGTTGTACGCTTCAATTTTTCGTAAGCGCTCTCCATCCGTTCTGTACCTCTCCTAGGAAATCCAGGAAAATCCCGCCGCTGCCGCCAAATGTTACGGTTACCCTTAGTCTCGCTGAGAGATGGACCGCTTAGTAGCCTGGATCCCTATTGCTAAAGAGGGGAGAAGCTGCTTTCCATAGTATTCTATATGAGTCTCGCAAATATAGAATAATCTCCCTTAGCTGCAGTACAGCTAGGATACCCTTCTTCCCACAAAAACGAGTCAACGCTGCGATTGAGGGTCAAACAAGAACTCAGGACTGGGATGCCCAGCCTGCTTTTTATTAAGGTTACATGCACACAGGGCACTCCCAGGGGGAGAGGGGGGGGAAGCACAAAATCCCCCATCACACATTTAGATAGAGAGCACTGTCCTTTGACAGGCCACAATAGGATTACAGTACTTAAGATAACAAGTTTACAAGTTCATCTTATCAATTAGCAGTCTGGCTCCAGAGGTGATTAGACAATGGGATTTGTTATCACTAAACTTAGAGCTGAGGCCAGCAAACGTGTAATTAGACAATAGTTTCTAAAAGCTGAAAAAAAAAGAGTTAACTCTTTATGAAATGATACTTGTTACGGTTTTCTTGGAGCCCTTCTTAGGCGCTGGCTTGCTGGTTCAGGCATTGCTGCTGGGAAATAAGCTCTTCACAACAAAATAACTAATGCTTCTGTAACATTGAGTTTCGCACCTCTCCCTCCATTCACTGACACCTCGATTACGAGTTCTGCGCTAAACACGGTGTGTAAAGAATGCAATAAAATAAACGGTACCACACTTTCCATAGCGCTGCCTTTACG
The DNA here is from genome assembly GCF_027579735.1 of Bombina bombina. Taxonomy (NCBI): domain Eukaryota; kingdom Metazoa; phylum Chordata; class Amphibia; order Anura; family Bombinatoridae; genus Bombina; species Bombina bombina. Next base: position 271,769 of record NW_026510716.1, read on the forward strand.
ATTTACTAAAAAACCTCCTTGTGCTGTGCGTTAATCTCCATACCTCACAAAAGCCAAGGGCCGAGTTTACATGCTTGTGCACGCTTTCCCCCATAGACATCAATGGGGAGCGAGAGTTAGAAATAAAACAACTAACACCTGAGATCGCGGAATGGCAAATCGCCGTAACGCAATCAATTTGATGTCAGTAGGGAAAATAAAGTTACATTTAAACACCCACCCCTTGGGGCCTATTTAAGACGGTGCGAGCGGACATGAGCGTATATTGCGGATCATGTCCGCTGCTCATCGATAAATGCCGACAGCATATGCTCTCTGCATTTATCATTGCACCAGCAGTTCTTGTGAACTGCTGGTGCAATGCCGCCCCCCTGCAGATTTGCGACAATCGGCCACTAGCAGGGGTGTCAATCAACCCGATCGTATTCGATTGGGTTGATTTCTGGCGATGTCTGTCCGCCTCCTCAGAGCAGACGGACAGGTTATGGAGCAGTGGTCTTTCGACAGCTGCTTCATAATTTGTGTTTCCGTTCAGAGCTTGATAATTCGGCCCCCAAGTCTAAACACCCCTAATCTGCTGCCGCCGACACTTAAAAGTTATTAACCCCTAATGTGCCGCTCCTCGACATTGCCAACACTAATAAGAGTTATTAACCCCTAATCTGCCGCTCCCCGACATCGACAACACTAATAAAAGTTATTAACCCCTAATCCTCCACCCCAACATTGCTGACACCTTAGTAAAGTTGTTAACCCCTAATCTGCCGATCCCCGACACTAAATAACATATTAACCCCTAAATTGCCGCCCCCTCATTGTAACTAATAAACTAAACCTAATTACCCCTAAACCGCCCACCCCCACATCGTTACTAATAAACTAAACCTATTAACCCCCCACATCGCAAAACACTAAATTGAACTATTAACCCCTAAACCTAACACCCGCCTAACTTTAGATTAAAAGTTACAATATAATTATCTTAAAATAAATAAAAACAAAATTAAGATTAAACTATCAATTAACCTAACGTTACTATTCTAATAAAAAACTACCAATTAAAATTCAGAAATTACATATTTTAAAAAACCTAACACTATGAAAAAATGAAAAAACTAAATTACAAATTTAAAAAATCCTAATACTACGAAAAAAATTAAAAACTCTAACATTACAAAAAATAATAAACACGAAAAATAAAAAACAATTACACCTAATCTAAACGCCCTATAAAAATATAAAGCCCCCACCCCAAATAAAAACACCCCCTTACCTACAATAAACTACCAATAGCCCTTAAAAGGTCCTTTTGTAGGGCATTGCCCTAAGTTAAACAGCTCTTTAACATACACAAAATTACAAAGTCCCCCCAACAGTAAACACCCCCACTTAACCTACCCCCCAAAAAAAACTAAGTCTAAAAAAACATAAGCTACCCATTGCTCCTAAAGGGGCATTTGTATGGGCATTGCCCTTAAAAAGGGCATTCAGCTCTTTTACTGCACTTAATAGGACATTCAGCTCTTTTACATAAAGCCCAAAGACCTAATCTTAAAAAAATAAAAAAAAAGCTAACACTAACCCCAGAATATTTACGGTTCCTGAAGTCCGGATATCCATCTTCATCCAGGTGGTGAGAAATATTTATCCATTGCGGGGGCGTCTTCTATCTTCATCCCATCGGCTCGGAGCGGAGCTTTCCAGGACCGGCGATGACATCCTGTGCGGAGCGTCCTCTTCATACGATCACCGCCGTACACTGAAGTTAAATGCAAGGTACCCGTTTAAAAATTGCGTACCTTGCATTCCTATTGGCTGATTTGATTCTGTAAATTCAAATTAGCCAATAGAATGAAAGCTACTGAAATCCTATTGTCTGATTTGAACAGCCAATAGGATGAAGAGATACAGAAATCCTATTGGCTGTTCAAATCAGACAATAGGATTTCAGTAGCTCTCATCCTATTGGCTGTTTTTAACAGCCAATAGGATTTCAGTAGCTCTTATTCTATTGGCTGATTTTAATTTGAAGAATCAAATCAACCAATAGGAATGCAAGGTACACCATTTTGAAATGGGTACCTTGCATTCAACTTCAGTGTATGGCGGTGATCGTATGAAGAGGACGCTCCGCACAGGATGTCATTGCCGGTCCTGGATAGCTCCGCGCCGCCGGTATGAAGATAGAAGACGCCCCTGCAATGGATGAAGATGTCGCCGCCTGGATAAAGGCTTTTTGCCACCTGGATGGAGATGGATGTCCAAAACTTCAGGAACCGTGAGTAGATATTCTGGGGTTAGTGTTAGCTTTTTTGGGGTGTTTTTTTTAGGATTAGGGCTTTGAGCTTGTAAAAAAGCTGAATGTCCTTTTTAAGGACAGTAAAGGATCTGAATGATTTAGGGGCAATGGGTAGCTTAGGTTTTTTTTAGACTTAGATTGTTTTATTTTGGGGAGTTATGGTTTTACTGTTGGGGGGACTTTGTAATTTTTTTTTTAGGTAAAAGAGCAGTTTAACTTAGGGCAATGACCTACAAAAGGCCCTTTAAAGGGCTATTGTTAGTTTATTGTAGGTTAGGGGGTGGGGTTTTTTTTGGGGGGTGGGATTTTTATAGGGCTGTTAGATTAGGTATAATTGATTTTATTTTTGATCATTTTGTTTTTTATTTTCCGTAATTTAGTGTTTATTATTTTTTGTAATATTAGATTTTTTTTATTTTTTTCGTAGTCGCGATGTGGGTGGGCAGCAGATTAGGGGTTAATAGGTTTAATATAGTGTTTGTGATGCGGGAGAGTGGCGGTTTAGGGGTTAATAGGTAGTTTATGGGTGTAAGTGTACTTTGCAAAACAATTTTTTTTTTTTTAACAAAACTCATAACTAAAATGTTACAAAGTCCATAACTTCTGGTCTCAGATGGCGGAATAGATCGTATCTGTATAGGCTGTAACGCAAACATTTTAGCCAGACCGCACAACCTGTAATACAGTGATATGGAAAATCCCACAGTCAAACTTAATTTTTTTTGAGTGCAGAATGGACGCAATGGCCAATTTTTCAACGGTAGTAGCCGTACCGCACCATAACGCAAAACTTGTAATCTAGGCCATAGATAATTATTTATCTGTTAAACTCCGAGAAGAAAGATAGGATGGTATCTCCTGCTTGTACGAACTAACAGACAATTCTACCTACCTGTTGTCATAGTAATAATACCAGGTTTACACAGTATCAACTTAAACCCTGCTCTTATTAATGAGAACATTTATCTCTTGGTGACAATTATAAACATACTGAATAGAAGGTTTAGATTTCACTCAGTAATACATATGTGTGTTTCATAATCTTAATAAATTACATATAGATAGATAAGGTGTGACAGACACGTGTATATGATACATAAGGTGTGACAGACACATGTATATGATACATAAGGTGTGACAGACACATGTATATGATACATAAGGTGTGACAGACACATGTATATGATACATAAGGTGTGACAGACACATGTATATGATACATAAGGTGTGACAGACACATGTATATGATACATACGGTGTGACAGACACGTGTATATGATACATACGGTGTGACAGACACGTGTATATGATACATACGGTGTGACAGACACATGTATATGATACATACGGTGTGACAGACACATGCTTTTGATGAATTATGTGTGATGAGTTTAACCCCTGGAAAAAGGTTAAGCACATAGGGAAAGTCAGCTCCAGAGTAACAATGCACTCCTGGGAGGTAGCTGACTACATCTGATGAGCCAATGAGAAGAGACATAGTAGTGAGCTCTCAGTGGTGCATTATTGTTCTGGATTTGACTTTAACTATGTGCTTAACGCATTTGCAGGATGCAAGTTATATGCTAAGAATGAAATAATAAAATGCTCAGATTACAGCCCTAACTCACAGTTGCAGGATGCACTGCTGGTTACTGAATCGTAACGAGAACTAATGTTTATTTCTTTATAAGTTTAATCAGATGATTTCTTTTTCTTACAGACCAATAAAAAATCTACTTATCTCATGGAAAAAAAACGGAGCAAATATAACCTCTGGAGTTCATAGTTTTGGAAGAAGATTAACAATCTGGAAACCAACATCAGCTGATGCCGGGAGCTACTTATGTGAAGCCAAAGTGCAAAACAGCAGCACCAAACCCGTAAGAATGAATGTGTTTCTTACAGTCACAGGTGAGACCCAAAAATAACACCTCCAACCACATATCAGTGTATATATAACTGTAGGTGTGCATCTATATATCAGGTTACAGTATCAGTGTATATATAACTGTAGGTGTGCATCTATATATCAGGTTACAATATCAGTGTATATATAACTGTAGGTGTGCATCTATATATCAGGTTACAGTATCAGTGTATATATAACTGTAGGTGTGCATCTATATATCAGGTTACAGTATCAGTGTATATATAACTGTAGGTGTGCATCTATATATCAGGTTACAATATCAGTGTATATATAACTGTAGGTGTGCATCTATATATCAGGTTACAGTATCAGTGTATATATAACTGTAGGTGTGCATCTATATATCAGGTTACAGTATCAGTGTATATATAACTGTAGGTGTGCATCTATATATCAGGTTACAATATCAGTGTATATATATAACTGTAGGTGTGCATCTATATATCAGGTTACAATATCAGTGTATATATATATAACTGTAGGTGTGCATCTATATATCAGGTTACAATATCAGTGTATATATAACTGTAGGTGTGCATCTATATATCAGGTTACAGTATCAGTGTATATATAACTGTAGGTGTGCATCTATATATCAGGTTACAATATCAGTGTATATATAACTGTAGGTGTGCATCTATATATCAGGTTACAATATCAGTGTATATATATATATATATAACTGTAGGTGTGCATCTATATATCAGGTTACAATATCAGTGCATATATATAACTGTAGGTGTGCATCTATATATCAGGTTACAATATCAGTGTATATAAAACTGTAGGTGTGCATCTATATATCAGGTTACAGTATCAGTGTATATATAACTGTAGGTGTGCATCTATATATCAGGTTACAATATCAGTGTATATATAACTGTAGGTGTGCATCTATATATCAGGTTACAGTATCAGTGTATATATAACTGTAGGTGTGCATCTATATATCAGGTTACAATATCAGTGTATATATATATATATATATATATATATATATATAACTGTAGGTGTGCATCTATATATCAGGTTACAATATCAGTGTATATATATATATATATATATATATATATATATATATATATATATATATATATATATATATATATATATATATATATATATATATATATATATAACTGTAGGTGTGCATCTATATATCAGGTTACAGTATCAGTGTATATATAACTGTAGGTGTGCATCTATATATCAGGTTACAATATCAGTGTATATATATATAACTGTAGGTGTGCATCTATATATCAGGTTACAGTATCAGTGTATATATAACTGTAGGTGTGCATCTATATATCAGGTTACAGTATCAGTGTATATATAACTGTAGGTGTGCATTTATATATCAGGTTACAATATCAGTGTATATATATATAACTGTAGGTGTGCATCTATATATCAGGTTACTGTATCAGTGTATATATATAACTGTAGGTGTGCATCTATATATCAGGTTACAATATCAGTGTATATATATAACTGTAGGTGTGCATCTATATATCAGGTTACAATATCAGTGTATATATATAACTGTATGTGTGCATCTATATATCATGTTACAATATCAGTGTATATATATATATATATATATATATATATATATATATATATATATATATATATATATATATATATATATATAACTGTAGGTGTGCATCTATATATCAGGTTACTGTATCAGTGTATATATAACTGTAGGTGTGCATCTATATATCAGGTTACAATATCAGTGTATATATAACTGTAGGTGTGCATCTATATATCAGGTTACTGTATCAGTGTATATATAACTGTAGGTGTGCATCTATATATCAGGTTACAATATCAGTGTATATATATATATATATATATATATATATATATATATATATATATATATATATATATAACTGTAGGTGTGCATCTATATACCAGGTTACAATATCAGTGTATATATATAACTGTAGGTGACCATCTATATATCAGGTTACAATATCAGTGTATATATAACTGTAGGTGTGCATCTATATATCAGGTTACAGTATCAGTGTATATATAACTGTAGGTGTGCATCTATATATCAGGTTACAGTATCAGTGTATATATAACTGTAGGTGTGCATCTATATATCAGGTTACAATATCAGTGTATATATATAACTGTAGGTGTGCATCTATATATCAGGTTACAATATCAGTGTATATATATAACTGTAGGTGTGCATCTATATATCAGGTTACAATATCAGTGTATATATAACTGTAGGTGTGCATCTATATATCAGGTTACAGTATCAGTGTATATATAACTGTAGGTGTGCATCTATATATCAGGTTACAATATCAGTGTATATATAACTGTAGGTGTGCATCTATATATCAGGTTACAATATCAGTGTATATATATATATAACTGTAGGTGTGCATCTATATATCAGGTTACAATATCAGTGCATATATATATAACTGTAGGTGTGCATCTATATATCAGGTTACAATATCAGTGTATATAAAACTGTAGGTGTGCATCTATATATCAGGTTACAGTATCAGTGTATATATAACTGTAGGTGTGCATCTATATATCAGGTTACAATATCAGTGTATATATAACTGTAGGTGTGCATCTATATATCAGGTTACAGTATCAGTGTATATATAACTGTAGGTGTGCATCTATATATCAGGTTACAATATCAGTGTATATATATATATATATATATATATATATATATATATATATATATATATATATATATAACTGTAGGTGTGCATCTATATATCAGGTTACAGTATCAGTGTATATATAACTGTAGGTGTGCATCTATATATCAGGTTACAATATCAGTGTATATATATATAACTGTAGGTGTGCATCTATATATCAGGTTACAGTATCAGTGTATATATAACTGTAGGTGTGCATCTATATATCAGGTTACAGTATCAGTGTATATATAACTGTAGGTGTGCATTTATATATCAGGTTACAATATCAGTGTATATATATATAACTGTAGGTGTGCATCTATATATCAGGTTACTGTATCAGTGTATATATATAACTGTAGGTGTGCATCTATATATCAGGTTACAATATCAGTGTATATATATAACTGTAGGTGTGCATCTATATATCAGGTTACAATATCAGTGTATATATATAACTGTAGGTGTGCATCTATATATCAGGTTACAATATCAGTGTATATATATATATATATATATATATATATATAACTGTAGGTGTGCATCTATATATCAGGTTACTGTATCAGTGTATATATAACTGTAGGTGTGCATCTATATATCAGGTTACAATATCAGTGTATATATAACTGTAGGTGTGCATCTATATATCAGGTTACTGTATCAGTGTATATATAACTGTAGGTGTGCATCTATATATCAGGTTACAATATCAGTGTATATATATATATATATATATATATATAACTGTAGGTGTGCATCTATATACCAGGTTACAATATCAGTGTATATATATAACTGTAGGTGACCATCTATATATCAGGTTACAATATCAGTGTATATATAACTGTAGGTGTGCATCTATATATCAGGTTACAATATCAGTGTATATATATATAACTGTAGGTGTGCATCTATATATCAGGTTACAATATCAGTGTATATATATATATATATATATATATATAACTGTAGGTGTGCATCTATATACCAGGTTACAATATCAGTGCATATATATAACTGTAGGTGTGCATCTATATATCAGGTTACAATATCAGTGTATATATAACTGTAGGTGTGCATCTATATATCAGGTTACAATATCAGTATATATATAACTGTAGGTGACCATCTATATATCAGGTTACCATATCAGTGTATATATAACTGTAGGTGACCATCTATATACCAGGTTACAATATCAGTGTATATATATATATATAACTGTAGGTGTGCATCTATATATCAGGTTACTGTATCAGTGTATATATAACTGTAGGTGTGCATCTATATATCAGGTTACAATATCAGTGTATATATAACTGTAGGTGTACATCTATATACCAGGTTACAATATCAGTGCATATATATAACTGTAGGTGTGCATCTATATATCAGGTTACAATATCAGTGTATATATAACTGTAGGTGTGCATCTATATATCAGGTTACAATATCAGTGTATATATAACTGTAGGTGTGCATCTATATATCAGGTTACAATATCAGTATATATATAACTGTAGGTGACCATCTATATATCAGGTTACCATATCAGTGCATATATAACTGTAGGTGACCATCTATATACCAGGTTACAATATCAGTGCATATATAACTGTAGGTGACCATCTATATACCAGGTTACAATATCAGTGCATATATAACTGTAGGTGACCATCTATATACCAGGTTACAATATCAGTGCATATATATAACTGTAGGTGTGCATCTATATATCAGGTTACAATATCAGTATATATATATATATATATATATATATATATATATATATATATATATATCTATCTGTAGGTGTGCATCTATATATCAGGTTACCATATCAGTATATATATATATATATATATATATATATATATATATATATATATATATATATGTAGGTATTATGGAAGAAAAAACAAAGAGCGCATCCGGATTCAAGTGTGTTTATTTAACAAAGAAGCAATTGACACACAAATAGGATAACACTTACAAGATTCCAAATATAAAAGGCAGATAAAAAGGTGTTCAACTCGATGCTGACCGGACCAATAGCCACAAGCTCTCCAAGTGGTAGCTGGACCCCCACAGCAAACGGTTGTAACAGATATATTCAAAATTTCACCTATACGGTGTATATTTCAACCTCAACGCGTTTCTCCCGTATAACGAACGGGCTTTCTCAAGAGGACCTGTCAGTTTGCTGTGGGGGTCCAGCTACCACTTGGAGGGCTTGTGGCTATTGGTCCGGTCAGCATCGAGTTGAACACCTTTTTATCTGCCTTTTATATTTGGAATCTTGTAAGTGTTATCCTATTTGTGTGTCAGTTGCTTCTTTGTTAAATAAACACACTTGAATCCGGATGCGCTCTTTGTTTTTTCTTCCATAATACTGCCGTCCCTGGTGGAGTGCTTACGATCTCCACATCTGCAGAGCTGCATCGGATTGTGCCGCACACAGCGAGTTTGTGACGTCATCAATAGGCGCAACAGAGGAACGCGCCAGGCGAGGACGCCGACATTGGAGCAGAGCCTCACGGAGTTTACAGCAGGATCGGATCTGGTTGAGCACACACCCCTGAGACTAGTGACTGTAAACTGAGGTATCTGAGTACCAATATAGACTTTATATAACTATACTGTGACTGTACCGCTATAGGCGGCTTTGATATACAAAGACTGCTGATTATTGGTTATTAGTTGGGGGCAACATATTAATAGCGCAGGGTGTTTTCTTTTGTTTTTGTAATATAACTGTAGGTGTGCATCTATATATCAGGTTACAATATCAGTGCATATATAACTAGGTGTGCATCTATATATCAGGTTACCATATCAGTTTATATATAACTGTAGGTGACCATCTATATATCAGGTTACCATATCAGTTTATATATAACTGTAGGTGACCATCTATATATCAGGTTACCATATCAGTATATATATATATATATATATATATATATATATATATATATATATATATATATATATATATATATATATATATATATATATATAACTGTAGGTGTGCATCTATATACCAGGTTACAATATCAGTGTATATATAACTGTAGGTGACCATCTATATACCAGCTTACAGTATCAATGTATATATAACTGTAGGTGACCATCTATATGTCAGGTTACAATAGTGTATATAACTGTACGTGCGCATCTATATACAAGGTTATAATATCACTGTGTATATAACTGTGCGTGCGCATCTATATACAAGGTTATAATATCACTGTGTATATAACTGTGCGTGCGCATCTATATACAAGGTTATAATATCACTGTGTATATAACTGTGCGTGCGCATCTATATACAAGGTTATAATACCACTGTGTATATAACTGTGTGTGCGCGCATCTATATACAAGGTTATAATTTCACTGTGTAGATAACTGTGTGTGCGCACCTATATACAAGGTTATAATATCACTGTGTATATAACTGTGTGTGCGCATCTATATACAAGGTTATAATATCACTGTGTATATAACTGTGTGTGCGCATCTATATACAAGGTTATAATATCACTGTGTATATAACTGTGTGTGCGCGTCTCTATACCAGACTACAACATTACCATATATAAAACTATGGGTACACCCAGCATGCTACAGCTTTAGTGAACCCTATAGTGTTACAGCTGTAGGGAACCCCAGATTGCTACAGCTATAGGAATTCCAGATCGTTACAGCAATAGGGAACCTTAAGCTTGCTATAGGGAACCCCCAGCTAGCTACAGCTACAGGGAACCCCCATCATGCTACAGCTATAGTGAACTCTCAGCTTGCTACAGCTAAAGGAATCCCCCAGAATGCTACAGCTATAGAGAGCACCCAGATTGCTACAGCAATAGTTAACCCCAGCTCACTACAGTGATAGGGATTGCTACAGCTATAGGGAACATCCCATGTGCTACAGTTATAGGGAATCCCCAGGTCACTACAGCTATAAGGAATACCCAGTTTGCTACAGCTATAGTGAACCTCCAGATTGATACAGCTATAGGGCACACCCCATGTGCTACAGCTATAGGAAACCCCCAGGTCACTACAGCTATAGGGAACTCCCAGCGTGCTGCAGCTACAGGGAACCCACAACATGCTACAGCTATAGGGAACCCCCAGGTCACAGCAGCTATAGGGAACTCCCAGCGTGCTGCAGCTACAGGGAACCTCCAACATGCTACAGCTATAGGGAACCCCTAGGTTGCTACAGCTATAGGGAACACCCCAGATGCTACAGCTATAGGTAACCCTCAGGTCGCTACAGCTATAGGTAACCCTCAGGTCGCTACAGCTATAGGTAATACCCAGCTTGCTACAGCTTCAGGGAACACCTCATGTGCTACAGCTATAGGGAACCCCCAGGTCGCTACAGTTATAGGGAACACCCAGTGTGCTGCAGCTACAGGGAACCCCCAGGTCGCTACAGCTATAGGGAACATCCAGCGTGCTGCAGCTACAGGGAACCTCCAGCGTGCTACAGTTATAGGGAACACCCCACTTGCTGCAGCTACAGGGAACACCCAGCATGCTACAACTATAGGGAACCCCCAGGTTGATACAGCTATATGAACACCCAGTGTGCTACAGCTATAGGGAACCCCCAGGTTTCTACAGTTATAGGGAACACCCTGCTTGCTGCAGCTACAGGGAACCCCCAGCTCGCTACAGCTATGGGGACACCCAGATCACTACAGTTACAGGGAACAGCCAGTGTCATGATCCGGTGTACATGCGCTCAGGACACAGACCCTCGGGGCAGTGGTAGGGATTTGAAGACACCGACCCCTGAGTATCCTGGACGTGGATAGATGATATTCTGTGATTCATAGTTGCTAGAAGTTATTGTAGAATAAATGGAGAGTGCAACATTTGTATACAATATATTCTGACTTCACTGTGACTTATAGTTAGTTAGTTAATAGAAGTAACTGCAGGATTCAATGAGAGAAAAAATATAGCAATGTGGAATGTTCAGGCTTCAGAGTAATCTAGTAAAAGATTGACACTTAGATGCAAACTAAGGATTGTTGCAGGTTCACAGTACATAATATTATATAAAGCTGTATGTCTGAGTTAAAGCACAGCTGCACAGGTACTTAGACAAGCTGCAAGTTTAGGCATTAATTACTGTTTGTGCATTTAGATGCAAACTTGGTTTGTTGCAGGTTCACAGTACATAATATTATAAAGAGCTGTATGTCAGTAATTAGCAGAGCAGCACAGGTGAAAGTTAAGTTTAAGGCATCAATTACTGTTTGAACATATATTGCAGAATCACAGGAAAGCTTTTAATTGAACACATAGATGCAGAGTTCAGAATATGTTAACATATTTGCAGCAGGATATTTCAGCAATGACAACTTGTAGCAGAGAAATAGTTATAAAGTTCTGAGTAAGATGCTGTTGTAATTAGAGAGTGATGATAACCAAAAGTATGCTTGATTTATAATAAAGTTCTGAGTTTGTTAAGTAGCAGTGTCCAGGAAACAGAAAATGGAATTATTTGGATACTTGCGATTTGATGATTTTAGGCATTGGAATAGAAAATGCTGTAGGTTGAAATAGTTGGTAAATTCATACAGGAAACAGTCACAGACCTCTGTTGTTCAGGATCACAACTTCAATGTTAATGCAAAGCACATTAGACCTGAGAAGGCTTAAAAAGAGGCTGAGGTAATCAGGTGCATGAATGATTAATCAGGCAGGCAAGCAAGCTGAATGTGAATACTGCCCAAATGCAGCAGTCAGAGAAGGATTTCTTAAAGGGATAGTGACATTAGGCTGAGATATGTTACAGTCAGCTTGTTACAGCTACAGGGAATTCCCAGATCGCTACAACTGTAAGGAATACCCAGATCGCTACAACTGTAAGGAATTCCCAGATCGCTACAACTGTAAGGAATCCCCAGATCGCTACAACTGTAAGGAATCCCCAGATCGCTACAACTGTAAGGAATACCCAGATTGCTACAGCTATAGCAAACACCCAGCTTGATTAAGCTATAGTAAACACCCTGCTTTCTACAGCTATAGGGAACACCCAGCATACTACAGCTATAGGGAATCCAAAAATCACTACAGCTATATGCAACACCCAGCATACTACAGCTATAGGGAACACCCAGCATACTACAGCTATAGGGAACACCCAGCATACTACAGCTATAGGGAACACCCATTGTACTACAGCTACAGGGAATCCAAAGATCGCTACAGCTATAGGGAACACCCAGCATACTACAGCTATAGGGAACACCCATTGTACTACAGCTACAGGGAATCCAAAGATCACTACAGTTATAGGGAACACCCATTGTACTACAGCTACAGGGAATCCAAAGATCGCTACAGCTATATGGGACACCCAGCAATCTGCAGCTATAGGAAACACACAGCTTGCTACAGCTGCAGGGAACCCCCAGCTTGCTACATCTATAGGGAACCCCCGGATGTCTTCAGCTATAGTGAACCCCCAGCTCACTACAACTATAGAGAACACCCAACTTGCTTCAGTTATAGGGAACCCCCGGATGGCTACAGCTATAGTAAATCCCCAGCTCACTACAAATATAAGGAACACACAACTTACTACAGTTATAGGGAACCCCCGGATGGCTACAGCTATAGTGAACCCCCAGCTCATTACAACTATATGGTACACCCAACTTGCTACAGTTATAGGGAACCTTCAGATCTCTACAGTTATAGGGAACCCTAAGATCGCTACAACTATAGAGAATCCCCATATTTTGTCAGCTATATGGAACCCCCAGATCGCTACAGCTACAGGGAACACCCAGCTTGTTACAGCTATAGGGAAACCCCAGATTACTACAGATATATGGAACACCCAACTTGCTACAGTTATAGGGAACCTTTAGATCTCTACAGTTATAGGGAATCCTCAGATCGCTACAACTATAGGGAACCCCCATATTTCTTCAGCTATACGGAACCCCCAGATCACTACAGCTATAGGGAACACCCAGCTCGTTAGTTTTAGGGAACCCCCAGCTTACTACAGCTATATGGAACACCCAACTTGCTACAGTTATTAGGGAACCTTCAGATCTCTACAGTTATAGGTAACCCTCAGATTGCTACAACTGTAGGGAATACCCAGATCGCTACAACTGTAGGGAATACCCAGATCGCTACAACTGTAGGGAATACCCAGATCGCTACAACTGTAGAGAATACCCAGATCGCTACAACTGTAAGGAATCCCCAGATCGCTACAACTGTAAGGAATCCCCAGATCGCTACAACTGTAGGGAATACCCAGATCGCTACAGCTATATGCAACACCAAGCATACTACAGCTATAGGGAACACCCAGCATACTACAGCTATAGGGAACAGTAACACCCAGCATACTACAGCTATAGGGAACAGTAACACCCAGCATACTACAGCTATAGGGAACACCCATTGTACTACAGCTTCAGGGAATCCAAAAATCACAACAGCTATATGCAACACCCAGCATACTACAGCTATATGGGACACCTAGCAATCTACAGCTATAGGAAATATGGTTCCTGGGTGGATTACTGTGAAGAGCAAATAAATTGTCACCATATATTAATAACCTGAAGGGTTCAAGTGATGTGGGACAGATAAGATGCAGCAGATACTGGCTGCCCTCATGTACACTTGATTCTACATAATGAGTCACAATGATTAATGAAAGGAAATATTCATCTGCAGAGTGGTTGCACCTGATGGAGGGGGGGGGGTATATTCAGCTAATGTATGAAGACACAAACAGCTTTTTCAATTAACTGTCTCAGACTGGGAGCTGCTGAGTAGCTGGTCAGGTGCATCTGTCAGACAGTGCCTGGGCTCCAGACATGAAAATAGCAACAGCCATTGCATCTCTTTAATAATACACAGCTAGGGAATACACTAAGCTCCTGTGGGGCCCAGTAGGGGGAAGTACAACAGGAAGAAATCTTCTGTTAACCAGGTATGCAGTAAGTGCCAAAGACTAGCGTCACGGCTAAGTATTATGGCTATTTGTAGATATAAATCCTGCAAGGTCTATACAAGCTGCAGATGTGAGGTAATTAAACATGGTACCACAACACATGCACCCCAAAATCATGTGTATATCTTATTAACCTAAATCCATGCTAGCCCTGTACCCCAAAACCATGTGTATATCTTATTAACCTAAATCCATGCTAGCCCTGTACCCCAAATTATGTTTATATATTGTTATAAACCTAGTTCCATGATAGCCCTCTACCCCCAAATCATGTTTATATCTTGTTATTAGCCTAAATTCATGCTAGCCCTGTACCCCAAATCATGTGTATATCTTGTTATTAACTAAATCCATGCTAGCCCTGTATCCCAAATCATGTGTATATCTTGTTATTAGCCTAAATCCAGGCTAGCCCTGTACCCCAAATCATGAGTATATCTTATTAGCCTAAATCCAGGCTAGCCATGTACCCCAAATCATGTGTATATCTTATTAGCCTAAATCCATGCTAGCCCTGTACCCCAAATCTTGTGTATATCTTGTTATTAGCCTAAATCCATGCTAGCCCTGTACCCCAAATCATGTTTATATCTTGTTATTAGACTAAATTCATGCTAGCCCTGTACCCCAAATCATGTGTATATCTTGTTATTAACTAAATCCATGCTAGCCCTGTATCCCAAATCATGTGTATATCTTGTTATTAGCCTAAATCCAGGCTAGCCCTGTACCCCAAATCATGTGTATATCTTATTAGCCTAAATCCATGCTAGCCCTGTACCCCAAATCATGTGTATATCTTGTTATTAGCCTAAATTCATGCTAGCCCTGTACCCCAAATCATGTGTATATCTTGTTATTAGCCTAAATTCATGTTAGCCCTGTACCCCAAATCATGTGTATATCTTGTTATTAGCCTAAATTCATGCTAGCCCTGTACCCCAAATCATGTGTATATCTTATTAGCCTAAATCCATGCTAGCCTTTACCCCAAATCATGTGTATATCGTATTAGCCTAAATCCATGCTAGCCCTGTACCCCAAATCATGTGTATATCGTATTAGCCTAAATCCATGCTAGCCCTCTACCCCAAATCATGTGTATATCTTATTAGCCTAAATCCATGCTAGCCCTGTACCCCAAATCATGTGTATATTGTATTAGCCTAAATTCATGCTAGCCCTGTACCCCAAATCATGTGTATATCTTGTTGTTAGCCTAAATCCATGTTAGCCCTGTACCCCAAATCATGTGTATATCTTATTAGCCTAAATCCATGCTAGCCCTGTACGCCAAATCATGTGTATATCTTATTAGCCTAAATCCATGCTAGCCCTGTACCCCATATCATATGTATATCTTATTAGCCTAAATCCATGCTAGCCCTGTACCCCCAAATTATGTTTATATATTGTTATAAACCTAGTTCCATGATAGCCCTGTACCCCAAATCATGTGTATATCTTGTTATTAACTAAATCCATGCTAGCCCTGTATCCTAAATCATGTGTATATCTTGTTATTAGCCTAAATTCATGCTAGCCCTGTACCCCAAATCATGTGTATATCTTGTTAGACTAAATCCATGCTAGCCCTGTACCCCAAATCATGTGTATATTTTATTAGCCTAAATCCATGCTAGCCCTGTACCCCCAAATCATGTGTATATTTTATTAGCCTAAATCCATGCTAGCCCTGTACCCCAAATCATTTTAATATCTTGTTATTAAACTAAGTCCATGATAGCCATGTACCCCAAATCATGTTTATATCTTGTTATTAAACTAAGTCCATGATAGCCCTGTACCCCAAATCATGTTTATATCTTGTTATTAAACTAAGTCCATGATAGCCCTGTACCCCCAAATCATTTTTATACCTTGTTATTAACCTAAATCCATGATAGCCCTGTACCCCCAAATCATGTTTATATATTGTTATTAACCTAAATCCATGCTAGCCCTGTACCCCAAATCATGTTTATATCTTATTAACCTAAATCCATGATAGCCCTGTACCCCAAATCATGTTTATATACTGTTATTAACCTAAATTCATGCTAGCCATGTACCCCAAATCATGTTTATATCTTATTAACCTAAATCCATGATAGCTCTGTACCCCAAACCATGTTTATATCTTGTTATGAAACTAAATCCATGATAGCCCTGTACCCCAAATCATGTTTATATCTTGTTATTAACCTAAATCCATGCTAGCCTTGTACCCCCAAATCATGTTTATATCTTGTTATTAACCTAAATCCATGATAGCCCTGTATCCCAAATCATGTTTATATCTTGTTATTAGCCTAAATCCAGGCTAGCCCTATAGCCCAAATCATGTGTATATCTTATTAGCCTAAATCCATGCTAGCCCTGTACCCCAAATCATGTGTATATCTTATTAGCCTAAATCCATGCTAGCCCTGTACCCCAAATCATGTGTATATCTTATTAACCTAAATCCATGCTAGCCCTGTACCCCCAAATTATGTTTATATATTGTTATAAACCTAGTTCTATGATAGCCCTCTACCCCCAAATCATGTTTCTATCTTGTTATTAGCCTAAATTCATGCTAGCCCTGTACCCCAAATCATGTGTATATCTTGTTATTAACTAAATCCATGCTAGCCCTGTATCCCAAATCATGTGTATATCTTGTTATTAGCCTAAATCCAGGCTAGCCCTGTACCCCAAATCATGTGTATATCTTATTAGCCTTATTCCATGCTAGCCCTGTACCCCAAATCATGTGTATATCTTATTAGCCTAAATCCATGCTAGCCCTGTACCCCAAATCATGTGTATATCTTATTAACCTAAATCCATGCTAGCCCTGTACCCCTAAATTATGTTTATATATTGTTATAAACCTAGTTCCATGATAGCCCTCTACCCCCAAATCATGTTTATATCTTGTTATTAGCCTAAATTCATGCTAGCCCTGTACCCCAAATCATGTGTATATCTTGTTATTAACTAAATCCATGATAGCCCTGTACCCCAAATCATGTGTATATCTTGTTATTAGCCTAAATCCAGGCTAGCCCTGTACCCCAAATCATGAGTATATCTTATTAGCCTAAATCCAGGCTAGCCCTGTACCCCAAATCATGTGTATATCTTATTAGCCTAAATCCATGCTAGCCCTGTACCCCAAATCATGTGTATATCTTGTTATTAGCCTAAATCCATGCTAGCCCTGTACCCCAAATCATGTTTATATCTTGTTATTAGCCTAAATTCATGCTAGCCCTGTACCCCAAATCATGTGTATATCTTGTTATTAACTAAATCCATGCTAGCCCTGTATCCCAAATCATGTGTATATCTTGTTATTAGCCTAAATCCAGGCTAGCCCTGTACCCCAAATCATGTGTATATCTTATTAGCCTAAATCCATGCTAGCCCTGTACCCCAAATCATGTGTATATTGTATTAGCCTAAATCCATGCTAGCCCTGTACCCCAAATCATGTGTATATTGTATTAGCCTAAATTCATGCTAGCCCTGTACCCCAAATCATGTGTATATCTTGTTGTTAGCCTAAATCCATGTTAGCCCTGTACCCCAAATCATGTGTATATCTTATTAGCCTAAATCCATGCTAGCCCTGTACCCCAAATCATGTGTATATCTTATTAGCCTAAATCCATGCTAGCCCTGTACCCCAAATCATATGTATATCTTATTAGCCTAAATCCATGCTAGCCCTGTACCCCCAAATTATGTTTATATATTGTTATAAACCTAGTTTCATGATAGCCCTCTACCCCCAAATCATGTGTATATCTTGTTATTAGCCTAAATTCATGTTAGCCCTGTACCCCAAATCATATGTATATCTTGTTATTAACTAAATCCATGCTAGCCCTGTATCCTAAATCATGTGTATATCTTGTTATTAGCCTAAATTCATGCTAGCCCTGTACCCCAAATCATGTGTATATCTTGTTGTTAGCCTAAATCCATGCTAGCCCTGTACCCCAAATCATGTGTATATTTTATTAGCCTAAATCCATGCTAGCCCTGTACCCCCAAATCATGTGTATATCTTATTAGCCTAAATCCATGCTAGCCCTGTACCCCAAATCATTTTAATATCTTGTTATTAAACTAAGTCCATGATAGCCCTGTACCCCAAATCATGTTTATATCTTGTTATTAAACTAAGTCCATGATAGCCCTGTACCCCAAATCATGTTTATATCTTGTTATTAAACTAAGTCCATGATAGCCCTGTACCCCCAAATCATTTTTATACCTTGTTATTAACCTAAATCCATGATAGCCCTGTACCCCCAAATCATGTTTATATATTGTTATTAACCTAAATCCATGCTAGCCCTGTACCCCAAATCATGTTTATATCTTATTAACCTAAATCCATGATAGCCCTGTACCCCAAATCATGTTTATATATTGTTATTAACCTAAATACATGCTAGCCATGTACCCCAAATCATGTTTATATCTTATTAACCTAAATCCATGATAGCTATGTACCCCAAACCATGTTTATATCTTGTTATGAACCTAAATCCATGATAGCCCTGTACCCCAAATCATGTTTATATCTTGTTATTAACCTAAATCCATGCTAGCCTTGTACCCCCAAATCATGTTTATATCTTGTTATTAATCTAAATCCATGATAGCCCTGTATCCCAAATCATGTGTATATCTTGTTATTAGCCTAAATGCAGGCTAGCCCTATAGCCCAAATCATGTGTATATCTTATTAGCCTAAATCCATGCTAGCCCTGTACCCCAAATCATGTGTATATCTTATTAGCCTAAATCCATGCTAGCCCTGTACCCCAAATCATGTGTATATCTTATTAACCTAAATCCATGCTATTCCTGTACCCCCAAATTATGTTTATATATTGTTATAAATCTAGTTCCATGATAGCCCTCTACCCCCAAATCATGTTTATATCTTGTTATTAGCCTAAATTCATGCTAGCCCTGTACCCCAAATCATGTGTATATCTTGTTATTAACTAAATCCATGCTAGCCCTGTATCCCAAATCATGTGTATATCTTGTTATTAGCCTAAATCCAGGCTAGCCCTGTACCCCAAATCATGTGTATATATTATTAGCCTTATTCCATGCTAGCCCTGTACCCCAAATCATGTGTATATCTTATTAGCCTAAATCCATGCTAGCCCTGTACCCCAAATCATGTGTATATCTTATTAACCTAAATCCATGCTAGCCCTGTACCCCCAAATTATGTTTATATATTGTTATAAATCTAGTTCCATGATAGCCCTCTACCCCCAAATCATGTTTATATCTTGTTATTAGCCTAAATTCATGCTAGCCCTGTACCCCAAATCATGTGTATATCTTGTTATTAACTAAATCCATGCTAGCCCTGTATCCCAAATCATGTGTATATCTTGTTATTAGCCTAAATCCAGGCTAGCCCTGTACCCCAAATCATGTGTATATCTTATTAGCCTTATTCCATGCTAGCCCTGTACCCCAAATCATGTGTATATCTTATTAGCCTAAATCCATGCTAGCCCTGTACCCCAAATCATGTGTATATCTTATTAACCTAAATCCATGCTAGCCCTGTACCCCCAAATTATGTTTATATATTGTTATAAACCTAGTTCCATGATAGCCCTCTACCCCCAAATCATGTTTATATCTTGTTATTAGCCTAAATTCATGCTAGCCCTGTACCCCAAATCATGTGTATATCTTGTTATTAACTAAATCCATGCTAGCCTGTATCCCAAATCACCCTCTACCCCCAAATCATGTTTATATCTTGTTATTAGCCTAAATTCATGCTAGCCCTGTACCCCAAATCATGTGTATATCTTGTTATTAACTAAATCCATGCTAGCCCTGTATCCCAAATCATGTGTATATCTTGTTATTAGCCTAAATCCAGGCTAGCCCTGTACCCCAAATCATGAGTATATCTTATTAGCCTAAATCCAGGCTAGCCCTGTACCCCAAATCATGTGTATATCTTATTAGCCTAAATCCATGCTAGCCCTGTACCCCAAATCATGTGTATATCTTGTTATTAGCCTAAATCCATGCTAGCCCTGTACCCCAAATCATGTTTATATCTTGTTATTAGCCTAAATTCATGCTAGCCCTGTACCCCAAATCATGTGTATATCTTGTTATTAACTAAATCCATGCTAGCCCTGTATCCCAAATCATGTGTATATCTTGTTATTAGCCTAAATCCAGGCTAGCCCTGTACCCCAAATCATGTGTATATCTTATTAGCCTAAATCCATGCAAGCCCTGTACCCCAAATCATGTGTATATCTTGTTATTAGCCTAAATTCATGCTAGCCCTGTACCCCAAATCATGTGTATATCTTGTTATTAGCCTAAATTCATGCTAGCCCTGTACCCCAAATCATGTGTATATCGTATTAGCCTAAATCCATGCTAGCCCTGTACCCCAAATCATGTGTATGTCATATTAGCCTAAATCCATGCTAGCCCTGTACCCCAAATCATGTTTATATCTTGTTATTAGCCTAAATCCATGCTAGCCCTGTACCCCTAATCATGTGTATATCTTGTTATTAACTAAATTCATGCTAGCCCTGTATCCCAAATCATGTGTATATCTTGTTATTAGCCTAAATCCAGGCTAGCCCTGTACCCCAAATCATGAGTATATCTTGTTATTAACTAAATTCATGCTAGCCCTGTATCCCAAATCATGTGTATATCTTGTTATTAGCCTAAATCCATGCTAACCCTGTACCCCAAATCATGTTTATATCTTATTAGCCTAAATCTATGCTAGCCCTATACCCCAAATCATGTTTATATCTTATTAGCCTAAATCCATGCTAGCCCTGTACCCCAAATCATGTGTATATCTTATTAGCCTAAATCCATGCTAGCCCTGTACTCCAAATCATGTGTATATCTTATTAGCCTAAATTCATGCTAGCCCTGTACCCCAAATCATGTGTATATCTTGTTGTTAGCCTAAATCCATGCTAGCCCTGTACTCCAAATCATGTGTATATCTTATTAGCCTAAATCCATGCTAGCCCTGTACCCCAAATCATGTGTATATCTTATTAGCCTAAATCCATGCTAGCCCTGTACACCAAATCATGTGTATATCTTATTAGCCTAAATCCATGCTAGCCCTGTACCCCCAAATTATGTTTATTTCTTATTAACCTAAATCCATGCTAGCCCTGTACCCCCAAATTATGTTTATATATTGTTATAAATCTAGTTCCATGATAGCCCTCTACCCCCAAATCATGTTTATATCTTGTTATTAGCCTAAATTCATGCTAGCCCTGTACCCCAAATCATGTGTATATCTTGTTATTAACTAAATCCATGCTAGCCCTGTATCCCAAATCATGTGTATATCTTGTTATTAGCCTAAATCCAGGCTAGCCCTGTACCCCAAATCATGTGTATATCTTATTAGCCTTATTCCATGCTAGCCCTGTACCCCAAATCATGTGTATATCTTATTAGCCTAAATCCATGCTAGCCCTGTACCCCAAATCATGTGTATATCTTATTAACCTAAATCCATGCTAGCCCTGTACCCCCAAATTATGTTTATATATTGTTATAAATCTAGTTCCATGATAGCCCTCTACCCCCAAATCATGTTTATATCTTGTTATTAGCCTAAATTCATGCTAGCCCTGTACCCCAAATCATGTGTATATCTTGTTATTAACTAAATCCATGCTAGCCCTGTATCCCTTATCATGTGTATATCTTGTTATTAGCCTAAATCCAGGCTAGCCCTGTACCCCAAATCATGTGTATATCTTATTAGCCTTATTCCATGCTAGCCCTGTACCCCAAATCATGTGTATATCTTATTAGCCTAAATCCATGCTAGCCCTGTACCCCAAATCATGTGTATATCTTATTAACCTAAATCCATGCTAGCCCTGTACCCCCAAATTATGTTTATATATTGTTATAAACTTAGTTCCATGATAGCCCTCTACCCCCAAATCATGTTTATATCTTGTTATTAGCCTAAATTCATGCTAGCCCTGTACCCCAAATCATGTGTATATCTTGTTATTAACTAAATTCATGCTAGCCCTGTATCCCAAATCATGTGTATATCTTGTTATTAGCCTAAATCCAGGCTAGCCCTGTACCCCAAATCATGAGTATATCTTGTTATTAACTAAATTCATGCTAGCCTTGTACCCCCAAATCATGGTTATATCTTGTTATTAATCTAAATCCATGATAGCCCTGTATCCCAAATCATGTGTATATCTTGTTATTAGCCTAAATGCAGGCTAGCCCTATAGCCCAAATCATGTGTATATCTTATTAGCCTAAATCCATGCTAGCCCTGTACCCCAAATCATGTGTATATCTTATTAGCCTAAATCCATGCTAGCCCTGTACCCCAAATCATGTGTATATCTTATTAACCTAAATCCATGCTATTCCTGTACCCCCAAATTATGTTTATATATTGTTATAAATCTAGTTCCATGATAGCCCTCTACCCCCAAATCATGTTTATATCTTGTTATTAGCCTAAATTCATGCTAGCCTTGTACCCCAAATCATGTGTATATCTTGTTATTAACTAAATCCATGCTAGCCCTGTATCCCAAATCATGTGTATATCTTGTTATTAGCCTAAATCCAGGCTAGCCCTGTACCCCAAATCATGTGTATATATTATTAGCCTTATTCCATGCTAGCCCTGTACCCCAAATCATGTGTATATCTTATTAGCCTAAATCCATGCTAGCCCTGTACCCCAAATCATGTGTATATCTTATTAACCTAAATCCATGCTAGCCCTGTACCCCCAAATTATATTTATATATTGTTATAAATCTAGTTCCATGATAGCCCTCTACCCCCAAATCATGTTTATATCTTGTTATTAGCCTAAATTCATGCTAGCCCTGTACCCCAAATCATGTGTATATCTTGTTATTAACTAAATCCATGCTAGCCCTGTATCCCAAATCATGTGTATATCTTGTTATTAGCCTAAATCCAGGCTAGCCCTGTACCCCAAATCATGTGTATATCTTATTAGCCTTATTCCATGCTAGCCCTGTACCCCAAATCATGTGTATATCTTATTAGCCTAAATCCATGCTAGCCCTGTACCCCAAATCATGTGTATATCTTATTAACCTAAATCCATGCTAGCCCTGTACCCCCAAATTATGTTTATATATTGTTATAAACCTAGTTCCATGATAGCCCTCTACCCCCAAATCATGTTTATATCTTGTTAGCCTAAATTCATGCTAGCCCTGTACCCCAAATCATGTGTATATCTTGTTATTAACTAAATCCATGCTAGCCCTGTATCCCAAATCACCCTCTACCCCCAAATCATGTTTATATCTTGTTATTAGCCTAAATCCAGGCTAGCCCTGTATCCCAAATCATGTGTATATCTTGTTATTAGCCTAAATCCAGGCTAGCCCTGTACCCCAAATCATGAGTATATCTTATTAGCCTAAATCCAGGCTAGCCCTGTACCCCAAATCATGTGTATATCTTGTTATTAGCCTAAATCCATGCTAGCCCTGTACCCCAAATCATGTGTATATCTTGTTATTAGCCTAAATCCATGCTAGCCCTGTACCCCAAATCATGTTTATATCTTGTTATTAGCCTAAATTCATGCTAGCCCTGTACCCCAAATCATGTGTATATCTTGTTATTAACTAAATCCATGCTAGCCCTGTATCCCAAATCATGTGTATATCTTGTTATTAGCCTAAATCCAGGCTAGCCCTGTACCCCAAATCATGTGTATATCTTATTAGCCTAAATCCATGCAAGCCCTGTACCCCAAATCATGTGTATATCTTGTTATTTGCCTAAATTCATGCTAGCCCTGTACCCCAAATCATGTGTATATCTTGTTATTAGCCTAAATTCATGCTAGCCCTGTACCCCAAATCATGTGTATATCGTATTAGCCTAAATCCATGCTAGCCCTGTACCCCAAATCATGTGTATATCATATTAGCCTAAATCCATGCTAGCCCTATACCCCAAATCATGTTTATATCTTGTTATTAGCCTAAATCCATGCTAGCCCTGTACCCCAAATCATGTGTATATCTTGTTATTAACTAAATTCATGCTAGCCCTGTATCCCAAATCATGTGTATATCTTGTTATTAGCCTAAATCCAGGCTAGCCCTGTACCCCAAATCATGAGTATATCTTGTTATTAACTAAATTCATGCTAGCCCTGTATCCCAAATCATGTGTATATCTTGTTATTAGCCTAAATCCATGGTAACCCTGTACCCCAAATCATGTTTATATCTTATTAGCCTAAATCTATGCTAGCCCTATACCCCAAATCATGTTTATATCTTATTAGCCTAAATCCATGCTAGCCCTGTACCCCAAATCATGTGTATATCTTATTAGCCTAAATCCATGCTAGCCCTGTACCCCAAATCATGTGTATATCTTATTAGCCTAAATTCATGCTAGCCCTGTACCCCAAATCATGTGTATATCTTGTTGTTAGCCTAAATCCATGCTAGCCCTGTACTCCAAATCATGTGTATATCTTATTAGCCTAAATCCATGCTAGCCCTGTACCCCAAATCATGTGTATATCTTATTAGCCTAAATCCATGCTAGCCCTGTACCCCAAATCATGTGTATATCTTATTAGCCTAAATCAATGCTAGCCCTGTACCCCCAAATTATGTTTATATCTTATTAACCTAAATCCATGCTAGCCCTGTACCCCCAAATTATGTTTATATATTGTTATAAATCTAGTTCCATGATAGCCCTCTACCCCCAAATCATGTTTATATCTTGTTATTAGCCTAAATTCATGCTAGCCCTGTACCCCAAATCATGTGTATATCTTATTATTAACTAAATCCATGCTAGCCCTGTATCCCAAATCATGTGTATATCTTGTTATTAGCCTAAATCCAGGCTAGCCCTGTACCCCAAATCATGTGTATATCTTATTAGCCTAAATCCATGCTAGCCCTGTACGCCAAATCATGTGTATATCTTATTAGCCTAAATCCATGCTAGCCCTGTACCCCATATCATATGTATATCTTATTAGCCTAAATCCATGCTAGCCCTGTACCCCCAAATCATGTTTATATCTTGTTATAAACCTAGTTCCATGATAGCCCTGTACCCCCAAATTATGTTTATACCTTGTTATTAACCTAAATCCATGATAGCCCTGTACCCCCAAATCATGTTTATATATTGTTATAAACCTAGTTTCATGAAAGCTCTGTACCCCCAAATCATATTTATATATTGTTATAAACCTAGTTCCATGATAGCTCTGTATCCCAAATCATGTTTATATCTTGTTATAAACCTAGTCCCATGATTGCCCTGTACCCCTAAATTATGTTTATATATCGTTATTAACCTAGTTCCATGATAGCTCTGTACCCCCAAATCATGTTTGTATATTGTTATAAACCTAGTTCCATGATAGCTCTGTAGCCCCAAATCATATTTATATATTGTTATAAACCTAGTTCCATGATAGCTCTGTACCCCAAATCATGTTTATATCTTGTTATTAACCTAAATCCATGATAGCCCTGTACCCCCAAATCATGTTTATATCTTGTTATTAACCTAAATCCATGATAGCTCTGTACCCCAAATCATGTTTACATCTTGTTATTAACATAAATCCATGATAGCTCTGTACCCCCAAATCATGTTTGTATATTGTTATAAACCTAGTTCCATGATAGCTCTGTAGCCCCAAATCATATTTATATATTGTTATAAACCTAGTTCCATGATAGCTCTGTACCCCCGAATCATGTTTATATCTTGTTATTAACCTAAATCCATGATAGCCCTGTACCCTTAAATAATTTTTATATATTGTTATTAACCTAAA